>NW_025220573.1:82500-191449 GCF_014905175.1 Aphidius gifuensis
TCAATTGGTTGTCCACTCGGTTGTTTTTCAGAATGATGAGTCGTTTTTATTTTTTTATTTTTTTTTAATTTTTTCAAATCTTGATCAGAGGTATTATTGATATTACTAATATTGTTTGATGTTGAATTACTCATTTTTCAAAAAAATTAAAAAAAATAATTTATAATTTTTCAAAATATAAATAGAAGATAATAAATAGTAGTTAGTTTGATGAGAGGCACCGGAGAACTGTGATCAATCTCAAATCAATCTCACTTTATATAAGATGGATAATCAAACAAAGACATATCTTATGTATGCAGTTGTTGCTTTAGTTGTTATCGTATTGATATGGTATGTGTGGAAAAAAACATCCTTATCAGATTCAGTCAGTACACCAGCAAACTTTAGCTGGCCTAATTGGTTTAAAAATAACAAAAAAATAGATTCAAAAGATAAGATAACAACAGACGCTGCTGATAATGGCACTTCATCAACAGCAACATAGATTACCTAAAAACAAAAAATGCAAATATAAAAAAAAACAAAAAAAAATAATATTTGATGATGAAATTTCTCGTAAAATATAAATAATAAATGTTGTATAAAAGGAATTATTATTTATTTTTTTTAAAGTAAGACATGGATTATTTTACAGTATTGCAAAAATTATATAACGAAAAAAAAATTAAAAAAAATGAATATATAATTTATCAATTAATGTGGGATGATTTTTTTAAAAAACGAATCGAGTACAACACGAAAAAAAATCAAAAAACTTATATAAAGGAAACATATACTAATTCTTTGTTGGTTTATATGAAATTTCACATTCGTAGAATTTTAATAGATTACGATCCAAAAAATATTGATGATTTTATAAACAGTTTACATTTGGAAGATGAAAAAAATCTAAACGAATTTACATGTAAATCAAACGGTTCAAGAGATAAAGATGCAGTTCAAATTTGCTTTCTAAAAGAATATTTTCATTTTTCCAAAAAATCACCAATAAATATAAATTTAGATTTATTGAATGAATCATTGTCAATGATGGCAACTACAATGGGTGCAACCACTAAAATTTATAATGATTTGATGGTAAATAATTCTCTAACAAAACAAAAACTTGATGCATTAAATTCGGAAATAAATTTAAGACAACTAATTCTAAAAAAATATGGTCATTAAAAAAATATAAAAACAAAAAATAATAAATGTCGTAAATGGAAACTAAAAAAAATATAAGAAAAATGAGAAAAAAATCAACTCTAAGAAAATATGTTCGATTATTATTTTCGAGTATTTCAAGATTATTATAAAAATATTGATGACAAAATTATTAATGATATGAAACAAAAATTAACTAATCAAAACGAATATACTGTGACAATTTGTTCATACACACTTGAACGATATTTAAACAAAATATCACATTACTATATTGATGTAAATAATGTTATTGAAATTCATCCAGGCTGCAAATCACTAATGGTACCAAGTGGATTTTCAAGAGATTTTAAAAAAAACGTAACAAACATCAAAAAAATGATTTTTTGTAATAATTGTATGAAATATTTTTTAGATAGATTAAAATTTCATCAATTTAACATACTAAATAACAATTGTGATGTTAAATTAAATTCTTGTAATCAAACTTTAATAATAAGTCTAGTTTTATTTATTATACTACAAACAATTAGAAGTCTTTTAAGTATAAATAATTTATTTATAAATATTGTAAATATTTTATTTTCTATTAATTTATTATTTTTATTAGACAAAAAATATAATAATAAAAAATATTTTCCACAAATTTGTAATTGTAAAAAATTATAAAATAAAAAAAAATATTTTTGTAGTTTTATTTCAAAAAAATTGTTTTTTTATTTTTCTTATTTTCTTTATTTTTTTTCTTATCATTTTTATCGCGCTTTCCTTGAGAAGCGCAATTTTAATTTTTTTATTTTTTTATCTTATCACTGTTATCGCGCTTTCCTTTGGAAGCGCAATTTTAATTTTTTTATTTTTTTATCTTATCACTGTTATCGCGCTTTCCTTTGGAAGCGCAATTTTAATTTTTTTATTTTTTTATCTTATCACTTTTATCGCGCTTTCCATGAGAAGCGCAATTAATTTTTTTTTATTTTTTTATCTTATCACTTTTATCGCGCTTTCCATGAGAAGCGCAATTAATTTTTTTTTATCTTATCTTTTATTTTTCTTTGTTAAAAAAAATGTTTATTTTTATAAAAAATTTTTTTATTAAATTGATGATGAATAATTGTCAAATAAAATTTTCCGCATGTCACAAATTAGCGATTGTGAATACGACCTCAATGTATTTCGAATTATCGTAGGGTCTTGTTTAAAGGTAGCATTTAACATAGCATAAAAAGTGGAAAATTTGTAAATATCACTGTATTTTAATGGCCATTCTGATCCGCAATATTTAAAATCATTATTATCAATAAACATAAATTGTTTATGTGAAATCGAATGCAATAAATTAGATAAAGATTTATTTTGAAAATTTTTGGATTTTAAAATCTCCTCATAAAGAATAGGTATAAATTCTATATTAAAATCTATATTTTTTAATTTCAAAAAAATTACATTTTTATCGATATTAATGTTAATATTTTTATTTAACAACCATGAATTAAATTCAGCCAATTCCTCTAAACTAAATTCATCAAGACGATTAACATATAATAAAAATAAAAACCATTTAAATATTAAATTCATAATTATTTTTGGTTCATTATGACGATTTTTAAACTGCGTTTCGCAAAATATATCAGCTTGTGAGAGCATATCAACTAACGATAAAATACATTCTTTAAAGTCGCGCATTTGAATATTAACAACATAATTTTTCTTGATATTAAATTCACCTGGAAGATCTTTCATTTTATTATTTTTTAATAAAATTAAAAAACATTCACATTTTCGAATATTTTCAAGCAAAATTATCGAATTGTACAAATACAATTCACTTTCAAAAAATATTGTTACAGAATTTGAAAATTTTCGACTTTTTATTATAATTTTTTTATAAAAATTAAGTAATTTCTCATAAGATTTAGTCGCATAATTTATTAAATAATCCGACATCAATACTAAAGAATAAATAGTTTGAAATAAAATTTTCCATATTTCAAAGGAGTATTCGGACAATTGTTGCTCGTCCAGTATATTATCAATTATAAATAATTTTTGAAAACGTTCCAAATCTAAAAAATTAACAATTTCGTTTAATTCCAATTTCCAACTATTTATTGATTTAAATTCGAAAAAATTTTGATTTTTAGTAGGTTTATTTACGTCAATACTTTCAAGTTGTTTATAAAATTTATTTACATTTAAAATTTTTTTATTATAAATTTCAAAAAAATCTAAATCAACCAATCTAAATTTAAAAAATAATAATAAATGAACCAATGAATCATACTTTAAATATTTGTATTCGGGAAAATTTAAACATAAAAAATCATTCAATCGTTTTTTTTTTTTATTAACTTCATCTGATGACATCATATCGTCAACAAATTGATCAGAAAATGTATTTAAATAAAATAAAATTGATTCACCAAATAATGTATCATTATTAGCAACTACAATTTCAAAACTCATCTTAAGAATTGATGGATGGTTTAAATTTTAATGAATTTAATAAAAATGATCAAGAATTTATTATGGTTTTTAAAATTTGTGATTTTTTAAAAAGAAATCAAGAACTTGTCGAAAAAAATAAAAAAAAACTGAAACAAAGAGAAATAAAAAAAGAAGAATATGATATATTTTTCAAAAAATTTAAAATCAATAATATGTACAATAAAAAAGATGATTACTTTTTTGATAATACAACTAAAACTGAAGTTAAACAAGATCTGAATTTAATATTTGAAAATTTAATTAAATATTGATTTTTGATATTTTTTATAATATAAAAAAATTATCTAAAAAAACTCACAAAAAAATATAAAATATAAAAATAAACTTATACATTAACATATTTTTGTTTTATATTTTTTTTGTTTCTCGTTATATTATTTTTATTATTATTATTATTATTATTATTATTATTATTATTATTATTATTATTATTATTATTATTATTATTATTATTATTATTATTATTATTATTATTTGAAATTTTATTTAAATTAGCTGGCGAAGAGGTTAAATTTTTGACATCAACCTTATAATATTTTTGTCTTAATTCTTTTTCAGTTTTCGTAATATAATCATAATATATATTAGCAAGACCACTAATTATCTTATCCTCGTTTTTGGCTAAATTTTCCAAAGCATCTAAATGAACAAATGTAAAAGCCTTTGCTCTATCACGAATTCCAGCACTTACATCATGGTGTAATTTGTTAATATTTGCATAAAATATTGAATCCAATACTGAAATTACATTTTTTAATAAATTATTTACGTATTTTTGATTTTTTGAAAAAGTAACGTCTATATTTAAATTTGTTATTTTTTGATTTAATATTTTTATTTTTTCTTGATTTATAGATATTTCATTTAATAACTGATTTTGTATGGAATTCTTTTCCTCCATAATTAATTGTTTTTTCAATAAATCTATATCTGTTTTTATTTTATCTACTAAAAATTTATCATCATCTAGTAATTTTTTTAAAATAACAATTTTGTCAGAAATTGATTTCATTTCATTAGCGTATTTAATATTAAATTTTTCAATCCTACCTAATAACATTTGAATTAAGAATTCATAAAAACAACTATATATTGATGCTTCAACATGAATTTTTACTAATGATGGGTTAGCATGTAAAAAACCAATAACCGAATTTTTTGGATTATTTGAATCGAATTCGGAATCATTAAAAAATGAATAAAATTCCAAAAATTTATTATTATCATAAGTAAAAACTGATCGATTTAAACCTTGATGAAATTCGTTATATTCATATTTTTGTGAATTATTTAAAAAATTTATTTTTTCTTTAAAAACTTTATTATCTACGACAAATTTAAAAGTCTTTGTATTTTTTATAAACTCTTTAAACACACAAGGCTTTTTTAAAATTTCTTGACGAAAATTAGAATCAAACAAATTTTTTTTAAAATTGAAAATAAAATTGTTAAAATCTATTTCTAAATAATTTGCAAGACTACGCAAATTTTTTTCGAAATCTTGTACAGATAAATCTCTAAAAAAACGAGTGTTCACTAAATCAAAATAATAATCGAGAAATTCCCGATATACAACATTGGGTATTTCATCAAAACTTTCAACCATAATATCTTATTGAGAATCTCCATTAGAAAATCGTTTTTTATATTTATGATAATCATTTAATATTTTTTCATAAAATTCTTTTAAGTATGGTGATATTTCAATATGAAGATTGTTTGGGATTGTTAATTTTGTCAAGTTTTCGTTGATGGCTCGCATAAACGTTGCTTCTAAAATCAGAATCTCGTCTATTATATCTTTTTCAAAATTTCTTGTGTTTATAAATTTAAACTCTTTATTTTTTTCATCCAAGTCTTTCTGTTTTTTTATCAAGTTTTTTTCAAGATGAGCAATATTTCTAAAATAAACATCAATTTTTTTTTGATACCAAAGGAAATTTTCAATATTTTTTGTTTTTTTTATCAATAAGTCTTTTTTTAATTTTAATTCTTCAATTTTTTTTTCATAATCTATATTGTCTAAAAGGTCATGATCTTTTTCTGTAAATCTTAATTTATTTATTAGTTGACGATCGTATGTTAGTAGTTTAAAAATAATAAAGACAAACTTTGGCCGAAGAATTTGCCGTTTTTTATAACGAAAAAAATCAGACAACAAAGAATCTTGTTTATCAAAAGAATTTTGAAAAAAATCATTTAATTGTAAATTTTGTAAATTATTATAAGTATAAAAATTTCTTTGTAAACCGGGTATAAAATTTTGCAAATCATAAAAATAATCTGGTCTATATTTTTCAAATAATTCATTAGTCGCATTATCTACTAACTTTACCAATTGATCAAATTTAAATAAAAAATCCGTATAATAATTAGTTGGTATAATTTCTTTACTACGATTTATAAAATCTGTAACTACATTTACATTATCAGGATTTTGAAGGAAGAAATTAGTAACGATTAAAAATTGTTCTTGTTCAGACATGTTTTCAAATTTTTCCAAAGCATTTCTATCGAAACCCTCAGAATTATCTAGATCTACTGACATCTTATTTTATAATTGATGAATTTTTAAAAAAAAATAAAAAAAAAATTAATAAAAAATAATTAAATAATTAAATAATTAAAAAAATAAAAAAAAAGAATAAAAATTTTATAAAAAATGTATGAATATAGAAATACGACAATTAAATAGTAAATCCAGTTAATTATTACACAATTGCTGGAGGATTATTCATACATCTTGGAAACACAGTTGCTATTTCATCCAGTAAATGTGGTGGAGAAATTGGATGCCCAATATTTTCAATATTAAAAACGCAAAAATTTAAGATGCCGGGAATTGAGCCAAATTTTGATCCTTGCAATCCACGACTTTCATCAATTTTTAAAACAACAGCAATATTAGTAAAATATAAATAAAAATTTATTATTCCTGGATTACTACATTCAAAGTCATAAATTGAAGAAAATTTTTTTGCCCAATAAAAAACTACACCCCTGGGTGTAATTTTTTTTTCTTCATTTAATTTTGTAAAATTATATCTATGAAAACCTTTACCAAGCGAATGAAAATCAGAACACACCCAAGGACGTTCAAATTCAAAACGTGACTGTCTACTAGTTAAATTTAAAAAACTAGTTAAATTAGAAATAAATGTATCATTGTACCGTAATACAACTTGCTCAGAATTAAATAATTTACTAATAGAAAATTGTTTTGATGATGATGAATTTAATGTTGAATTTATTGATGAGTTTAATGTTGAATTTATTGAATTTATCGATGAATTTTTTGATGAATTTATTAGTGAATTTATTGGTGAATTTATTGGTAAATTTATAGGTGAATCAATTTTTTGTTGTGTTGATAATAGATTTGCAATTACAAAACCATTATTAGATATAACAGAAAAAAATAGAAACATAGAAATTAAATTTAATACTTTCTTACAACAATTTTCTTGTCTCATCAGTCTTATATATGAAAAATTTATTATTGTAATTTGAAAATTGGCGTGTTTGCTTTATATTTTTTTAAATTATTTCCATTATTATATAACTTGTTTGGAAAGTAAAAAATCTCATTCATAAAAAAACCAAGTGTGTTATTCACAAATTTTTTATTATCATCAATTGGTTCGTAATTGCAAAATAAAGATTTATTATGAGTATTTATTTTATAAAACATATCGTAATTTATGAAATTTAAATTTTTATAACCAAGCATATTGATAAACATTTGTAATCTAATATTATAAATTGTGTCATAATTACATGTCCATAAAATTTTTTTAGTGCTTGCATTTTCATTATTATTCTTGTTGTCTTCATATATTTTTAAAGTAGACAATAATTTCATAAAAAATGATGCAAATCTTTTAAATGATAAAATTGACATATTATTAGGTAATTGAAAGATTATAATTAAATTATCGTTCAAAATATCATTTTTTTTTTTATCATCCTTGTTATCTTCTTTGTTATCTTGTTTGCTTTTTAAGAAAGACCAAGCTAATGATTCAAAAAAAATGTAATCATGAAAATCAACCTTTGGAAGTTGTATGTACCGATAAGAATTTATACTTTGATCTTTGATGTAATCAATATTTAAAAGATAATACGGCCAAATGTCAGAGACATTACGCGTAGGAAAATTAATCAAAGTCTGGCTTATATTACTGGGTGTATTTATAAATTTATCACTTTGTATTATACTTTTGATATCTAAACAAGTGACAAAATAAAAAACATTTTGATATTGAAGAAATTCTATATTGTAATTATTTAAAATATCTAAATAAGCAAAATTTAAATTTTGATATGTTAATATAAAAGCTTTCATAGATTTTTCATTTAATAAATAAATTTTTTTATTTAATTCATTTTTATTTTTTTTGGGATTACAACTCCCACGCAAAATAGATTCATTTTTATCGTTGAAATTACAAATTTCCAAATTTATAGAAACCTCAGATGTTAACATATCTTCCAAATTATAACGATCTTTAAAATCTACATATTTTCTTAAATTTTCAGGTTGATTGTGCCAATTTTCAAACAACTCATTAGAAACACATATGTGATAAATTTTTAAATCTGTCAAAAAATTATAAAATTTTTCATCGAATATTAATGGTAAATCTGTTACCGTAATCATTCTTATCAATGGAGAATTTTCAAGAAGTTGAAACTATTCAATTTAAAAAAGATGCACAGAGTGACGAAAGTTTTTTAAATAAAATTTTTCAAAAAACAAAATTTAATGAAAAAAATTTAAAAAATTGTGCCAGTGATGATAAATTATTGAAATATTTAAAAGAAAAAGCAAAATTACCAAAAATTACCTTCAAACTACTTGAACGATGTGTAACAACAAAATACAGTTTTAAAAAAATTATGTTTGATAATAAAACAAAAATTGATGATGAAGAAACTTTTTTATCACTCTTTTTTAATCCGCAAGAATTAATGATAAATACTGGATATAAATATAAAGAACATTGGGAAAAAATTAATGATTATGATATAAATATTTTTAACATGCAAAAATCAATAATTGAAGATAAAAATGATTTTATTCTAAAAAAAATAATTTTGCATATAAAACAAACTTATGCAATATATGATAAAAGATTTTTTATATTTATCTTATCAAAAATGTTTAATTTTTCATATAATTATAATACTGGTAATGAGAATGCTGATATTGACACCGAAATACTTTTAAAATGTATCAAACATTGTTTAATATTATCACCATCAGCTAGTATTTCCCAAATTAAAAAATTTATTATTACAACGTCAGAAATTAATTATACTGATATAATTGAATTTATAATTAATTTTTGCAAAGATGATATAGTGTATGTTTCATATACAAATTTTTATTTGGAAAGATTACGACAATGTTCTGAAGAAAAATTAATTTCTATTTTTGAAAATTTAACATTTTGTGATAATTTTTTGGGACCAATATTTGTAACACGCAATTCCGATGAAGATTATGTATTTGAAAAATGTCGGGAATTTATATTAAATACACATAATGTTTGGGATTCTGAAGAAAGATATGAGTTTTATGAATTTAAAGAGGAATCGGAAAATTTTAATAATATTTTTGGTAATAAAAATTGTGTCGAATTTTTAAAATCAATTTATAATTTTGATAATTTCGATAATACTTTGGAAACTGGACTCGAATTATTTTCATCTAGTGGGTTTACTGGTGATGTTGAAGGTATGAAACAATTTGAAAAAATAATTGAATTTGAAGAACGACAAAACAACGATAATTCAAATTATGTAGATGACGCTCAAAATTTTTCAAATACTAAAAAAACAAAAAAAAAACCGACAAAAGCAAAAAAAAAAAAGGAAACGGTTGATGATGAGGAGCTTGAAGAAATGATTTTAAAATTTAATAATATAATGTGTACACTAAATAAACTTTTATGGATGTATAATGGTGATGGTGCACATTACTATGACGGACGTTTTGATATAAAGGGTATAGAATTTCCTAAAAGATTTCTCAGAAAAGTTGGAGATAAATTTAAATTTAAAAAAATAATTGATTTTGATAAAATTGCAAATGTATGTAGAAAAAATACAGCTACTTTTGAAAATATAGTTAAAGGTAGTTGTGAAGGACAAGATATTTCGACAAATTTTTTGAATATCATTTTTACAAAACATAGAGGTGTTATTTCAAACATTTTTTTAAACAATTTTGAAATTAGATCACCAACTATGGTTGATTTTTTAACGATAAATATGAGTGATAATGTTTCATTTGATGATGCTTATCAATTACAAACTAATCAATCTTTAATTTTTTATACGCAAGAGTGTATTTTATATATTGAAAAATATTTATTTGATTTATGTAAAGATGATGCAATGTCGATGATGATTTACTCGTCGATAATTGATGAACGTGAAAATGATGTAAAAGGATTTTCTATGGATTGTAAAATAAAAAAAAATATCAAAAAAAAGTTAACGTTGGATATTGAAAATTTTACAAAAAATAAAAATGAAACAAGTTCTGAATTTTTAAAATTTTTAAAACAATCACGTAAAAGAAAGATTGCAAAAAAAACAAAAAATAATAATAACGATGATTATAGTGACAAAGATGATGATGACGATGATGGTAGTGATTGTAGTACTAGTAGTGATGATACAAATAATGACAACAGTGGGGCTGATGATGATAAAAGTGTCAATGATGATGACGATGATGATGATGATGATGATGATGATAATGATGATGATGATAATGAAAATTTTAAAAAAAAATCTTTTAACGATGATGAAGAAAAAAAATACATTGATAATAGTTTTTTAGAAACTTTTATGGATATTAATGATTTTTTTTCAATTGCAAAATTTATTGATGTTGAAGATGTTTCTTTATTTTTTAAAAAATCAAAATTATTTCAAAAATTTACAATAATAATGATTAATATTATGTGTAATTCAAATGAAAATGCCTTCAATGAAAGTATAACAGATTTATCATTTATAAAAAATATGTTTGGTTGTGAAAAATTAGTTGGTTTATTAAAACAACATAATTTTTTTTCAAGTATTTTATATACAGAAAATTTAAATTTTGAAAATATTGAAGAAAGAAGTATTGCAAATATAAATGATGCAAGAAGTATTATGACTCATAAAGAGTCTGAATTGATTGAAAATAATAAAAAATTAATGGAATTTCGTCGTGATGTTAGTAACAAAACAATTTCAAGTTTTGAAAATAATTCCAAAGGTATGAATACATTTTTAGACACATTAATTAATAAATATAGCAATATTAATTATGAATTTGTGCAAAGTCGTAAAAGAAAATATATTGTGGATGAAAATAATGCATCTTTAAATGATTGTGATATCAATGAGAGAAAAAAAAATAAAGAAGATGGAGATAAAGAAATGTTAAATGTGTCATCGATAAATCATTGGTTTAAAACTTATAATCCAGAAACAAAAAATGTCACTGGTATTATAAATTTTAAAATAACATGTGAACAGATGTTTAAAAATCAAAATTTATATGAATTTACTAAGAATTTTGTAAATAAAAAAACATTACGATTTAAAAAGTGTAATTTGGAAAAAAACACATGGAAAAATATATTTTCAATTTTTGTTTTTTTACTTCGAAAGGCTGATTTAGAAAAAAAAAATATGAAAACAAAATGTAATAATAACAATAACAATAATGATACTAACAATAAAAAAAGGAAGAATAATATAAATGATAGTGATGTTGATGTTGATAGGATTGATGATGATGATGATAATGATGATAATGATGATAATAATTTTGATGCTACTGAGGATGATGGTGATTATGATGATAAAATAAAAAATATTCTTGATGAAATTCAATATAATTATAAACGTGAATATTCTGTTATAAAAAAAACTTTCAAAAAAAATTATTACATTTCAAATAAAACTAATAGTTTGAGTCTTGGGTTGTTTAATTATGTAAATTCAAAAACATGTAATTCAGCTCTAACTTTTCAAATTAACGAAAACAAAAAAAAAGAAATTTGTTTATTTTTAATTACAATATATTTATTTTGTAATCGTGATATAACTTCAGCATTATATTTTATAAAATTATTATTATCACCAAAATTTCCTGGGCAAGATCTAAAAACTGCAATTTGGATTATGGGTTCTTCAAATTCAGGAAAATCAGTTTTAACTGAAAAATTAATTCAATATTATTATAATGGTAAAGATGGTAAATTAGATGCAAGTGCTTTAAAAGGAAGTAAAAATGAAATTAATACGGCAATTATACCACTAACTATGTATTTGGTTGCACATGTTGATGAAATCGATGTCATTGATGCAGCAAAATTAAAACAAATTGTATCTGATGCTAAATCCTATTTTCGTGAATTTCAAAATCAAACACCAAAAAATTTCAACTGTGTCTCATCATTATTTATCACGACAAATAATCTCTTTGCTATTAATAGTGATGATGGTGTCTTGACGAGATTACGTGTGATTATACCAACTTATCATAAATTTTTGGATATTATAAATGAAACTGTTGACACATCAAAGAAATTTTTAAATGCATCAAAAAATATTTCTTATCAAATGCAATCACGTCAATATCCAAAGGGTATATCGTGGAAAAATTGTAGAAGTGGTATGTATTATGTGGTTAATAATTTTGCCAATTTTCATGCAAAGATTAATGATTCAAATTTTTTAATTGCCGATACTTTGTATTATCTTGAAATTGAAAATTTTTTTAAATTACGTCTTGATGTTAATTATGATGAACTAATATTTAAAAATAGATTGTTGTCATTGTTTTGTAATTCTGAATATCGAAAAATACGAGAAAATAAAGAAGATATACAAAAGAGAATTTATATTGATGATACGAGTTGTGAGTTGATGGATTTGGAACCACAGCCGAAATTTTTACAAGCATGCCGTAGTGATGTTTGGTGTCAAATTGATGAATATCAAAAATTTTGTATTACTTTTGCAGTTGAACAATCTGACATTAAAATGAATGAAGATAGTTTGGAGAATTGGTTTATTGAAAATTGGGATCATATAAAGGTTGATTACTTTAAAAAACATGAAAAAATTAAAATTAGTTCTATTGTAAATAGATTTAAGGCAGATTATCAGAAATTTGAAAATAATGGTGAATATAATTTATGTATTAATAAAAGAGTTTTGTAAATGGTTGTAAATGGTTTAAATAAAAAAATAAAAAAAAATAAGATTGATAAATAAAAATAAAAGAAATAAAGTAAATGATTATATTGATTTATGTTGTTGATTTATGTATTAATGTCGTTGATTAATGTCGTTGATTAATGTCGTAACTTGTTATCAATTTTTAATTTTTTTATCAATACTATATAAAGAGAGATTTTTGTTGATATTTGTTATAGTCGTAAAATGGCTCTTGAACGTAAAACATTTCAATTGGCTGATTTAGAAGTTGGTGTGTGGATCTTCATAGACATTTACAAAAATGTTTGGTTTAAAGCTAAAGAAATTGCAACTTTCTTGGGTTATAAAATTCCTCAAAACGCAATTGGTAATATAAATAGAATAAATAAAGTGAATTGGGAAGTTTTAATTGAAAATCTTAAAGAAAATGATAAACTTCAACTTGAAATACCAAAAAATTGGCAAAAAAATACAATTTTTATCAATGAATCTGGATTATATCAACTTTTATTACGAAGTAAACTTCCATACGCAGAAAAATTTCAATTATGGGTGACAAATGAAATTTTACCATCAATACGTGTAAATAATTTTTACTTGTACGAACAATATTTTGATGATTTAAAAGATGTAATAATACCATCTGATAAAAATATTCCTGGCTATGTTTATGTGGCAACAACAGCTTCATATAAATCACAAAATATTTTTAAAATTGGTATGTCAATAAATCCAGAAAAAAGATTGTCTTCATTGAATAGCTGCTCTTTAGAAGATTATTATTTTGTTAATTATACTTATGTATGTGATTGTCGAGCAATTGAGTCATTGATTCATTTACATTTTGATGCAAAACGTGTTAAACGTGAATTTTTTAATTTAAATGAACACGATGTACTATCTATTTCACAATTATGTAAAAATATTGAAAATATATGTTTTTGAAATGAATAAAAAATTTACCTAAAAAAAATAAAAAATCTTGTTGTTTCTTTTATTTATAAGAATAGTTTTTTAGTTGCATGATGGCTCTTGAACGTAAAACATTTAAATTGGCTGATGTGGAAGTGCCTGTATGGATTTTCGTAGATGTTAATAAAAATGTGTGGTTTAAAGCTAAAGAAATTGCAAATTTTTTGGGTTACAAATATCCGAGAGAAGCAATTCGAGATAACGTATTTGAGATAAATAAAATTTATTGGGAAAATTTTTTTGAGAGGAGAAATAACCTAGTCCATAATCCTCCCCTTGAAATACCAAAAAATTGGCAAAAAAATACAATTTTCATAAATGAATCTGGATTATATCAATTATTATTAAAAAGTAAACTCCCTGATGCAGAAAAATTTCAATTATGGGTGACAAACGAAATTTTACCGTCAATTAGAAAGACTGGAGCATATATATCACAAAATATATCATCGACTCAAATATCTGATTTAATTTCATCGTTAAAAGAAAAAGATTTGCAAATCAACACAAAAGATTTGCAAATCAACACATTAATTAGTCAAATGGGCGAATTAGTTACAAATAATAATTTGGTGTTGAAAAAATTAATTAATGTTAAACCAAAAGTTGCTGTAATCCCAGAAAATATAAAAGAAAAACACTCACTACAAATTTTAAAACATAAAACATTAAAAAATAAATATAAATTTATTCGAATACAAAATAAGAATTTAAAAAAAGCATTGAAAAAAGTTGATAATGATTATATTGTACAATTTGTAAAAGAAGACATACCAAATGGTATAAATGTTTTAAATGTCATAAAAGAAAAATTAAACAAAAATAAAAAAAAATATAAATCAAAAAATAATGAAATAATAACAACCAACGATATAATTACAATAACCAAAGATATTATTGAAAATATACTTGTTTAAAAAAAAAATGCTTAGCATTGTTTATCATTTTTATTGTACACAGAAAAAAATAGAAATTTTTTTTTAATTAAAAATATTTATAAGAATAGTTTAGTTGAATGATGGCTCTTGAACGTAAAACATTTAAATTGGCTGATGTGGAAGTGCCGGTGTGGATTTTTGTGGATATTAATAAAAATGTATGGTTTAAAGCTAAAGAAATCGCAACTTTTCTTGGGTATAAATCTCCAAAAAAAACAATTTATGAAAATATAAACAAAATAAATAAAAAATATTGGGAAAATTTAGTAAATCTTACGTTGATTCCTGATCACCCCCCTTGAAATACCAAAAAATTGGCAAAAAAATACAATTTTCATAAATGAATCCGGACTATATCAATTATTATTAAAAAGTAAACTCCCTGATGCAGAAAAATTTCAATTGTGGGTGACAAAGGAAATTCTACCGTCAATTCGAAAAACTGGAGCATATATATCACAAAATATTTCATCAAGTCAAATATCTGATTTGATTTCATCATTAAAAGAAAAAGACTTACAAATCTCAACATTAATTAAAAATAACGAAAAAATAGTAAATACATTATTGAAAATAAAACCAAAAGTTGCTGTAATTCCAGAAAATATAAAAGAAAAACACTCATTACAAATTTTAAAACATAAAACATTAAAAAATAAATATAAATTTATTCGAATACAAAATAAAAATTTAAAAAAAGCATTAAAAAAAGTTGATGATCAGTACATTGTGAAATTTGTAAGAGAAAACATACCAAATGGTGTAAATGTTTTAAATGTCATAAAAGAACAATTGAATAAAAATAAAAAAAAATATAAATCAAAAAATAATGAAATAATAACAACCAATGACATAATTTTAATAACCAAAGAAATAATTGACAATATATAACAAAAATGTTTAGGAAAAAACTGATAAGATGAAGAGATAAAAAATGTTAATCGAAATGATAAGAATAAGTATAAATCAGCATGTTTTTTATTCACAGAACACAGTTCAAAATGTTCACTCCATCAAGAGCGTTAAAATCAATTTTCGCAGAAAATGATAAAAAAGAAAAAAATCAAAATATAAAAAAAAGTGAAACAGTAGTTGCAATAGCAAATATATCAAATCAAGAAACGATAAAAATTATTGAAAATTTAAAAAATGAAAATAATACAGTTAAAATTTATAATGACGAAGATCCAATTATAATTAATATACGTAAAAATTTATATGAAAAAAATAAATTTATACATTTTGATGAAAAATTACATGTTTATTATTATAAAAATCAACCAATAAAAATATCAGTAACAAAATGGATTGAAAAAATTATTGGAACATTTGATGCCAATGCAATTGCACAAAAATGTAAAAATAGTAAAAAATATAAAAGTTTACATTTTGATGCTGGAGGTGTAAAAATTGCAGACCATATTATTGTTGAAAAAATTAAACGCCAATGGGTAGAAAAAAGAGATGCTGGAACATTATTGCACAAATATATTGAAGAAAAATATAAAGATAAAACTGCTTTGGTTGAAGTACCAAATAATAATTTACAGTCGACTGCAAAGTCAAACATTAAATTGAAAAATGATGAAAACAATAATGATGGAAACAATAATGATGGAAACAATAATGATGGAAACAATAATGATGGAAACAATAATGGAGTAGATAGCAGCAATATTGTTTTACCGAGATCAGCATCACCCTTATCTTCCGATTCATCATCATCATCGTCATCATCATCATCAATATTTTCACCAGCTGTTGGGCAAAATTTTTCAAGAAAGAAAATTCGAAAAATTGAAAAAAATATTTATCAAAAAACACCAACACCACCAAATTTTGATAAAATTGCATTTCAAAAATTTGAAAATTTCAGAACACAAAAAGGTTGGTCACTGTTGAGTTCTGAATTTACAGTTTTTGATGATGAAAAAAATATTGCTGGTTGTATTGATGCTATTTTTATTCCTGATTTATCACGACCAGATGAAGTGATTTTGGTTGATTGGAAAAGAGCAGTAATTCAACTCTCATCATATTACTATTTTAATAATCGAAACTATACTAAATATCCAAATTCAAATTATTGGAAATACTGTATACAATTAAATACTTATGCGTTAATTTTACAAAAAAAATATAATTTGCGTGTAGTTGATAAATTTATCGTATCTTTTATACCAGATGATTGTAATTTTGAAATTTATGGAGTGCCGACAATTTATACTCTTGAAAAAACATATAATGATTCCAATTAAATACAAATTAAATAATAAAAAAAAATTAAAAAATGTATTTTTATCGAAAAATTATGAAAATAAAGAAATTGAAAAAATGGAAATAAAAATAATTTTAATATTTATTTAAAATAGAAAAAAACTGTTAATTTTTGTTTATAATCATTTCATATAAAATATTTATTTTTTTTAACCCAATGACACTCTTTCTTGAGATACTATAGGTTGTTTATTCTTTTCCCAATCAGAAATTTTTGTTTTATTTCCAGGATAAGCTAAATCACTTGCATAATCTAAAACTACAAACAAACCATTTCTTAAATGGTCAATATGTTCAGTTTTCTTTTCAAAATTTGATGGATATTTTAATGATACTTGTTTTCCAATACCATATATTATTCCAACTAATATTGAGACTAAAATCAATGCTAGTATCATACTAGACATATTCGAAGTATCTTATAAAACTATAAAAACAAAAACGAAATAATATAAAATTAAACATGTAAAAAAAAACATTTTTAAATCTATGTATTTATTTTATTATTTATTTTTTAATATTTATTTTTTTTACTACAGACAATTTTTAATAATATGATTTTGTAATATTATTTACCATTTTTAATTTTACATAATAGGTTTATTGTTATTGACAATAAAATGATTAAAATATGCTTGAGAAATGCATATTTCACAAGTAACATTATTATGATTCTCACGGTACAAACAATTTTGTGAAATAAATATTTCTTTTATATTTTTATCAACTAATCTTTCAAATTTAACATTGGTTTTAAAATTATTAAATAATGAATCAGATAAGTCACGTAAAATATAATTTAATTTTAGTGGAAATTTATGATAAACAATGAACATGTTATTGTTATAAATTTCGGAAGCAACTTCAAAAATTAAATTTCGATAATCAAAATATGGTAATAACGCCACATTATATCTAGTGGTTTCTGTAGATGCTTGAAGATTATTAAAATTACGATCATTCATAAATTTATCACGATAAATTAAACCAGATTTTTGACGTTCGTATTCCACTGGTGATAATTTTTGACGTAAAAAACGATAAATTTTTCCAGCTTGATAACCATTTGAGTCCATTGAAAAAAGACTCACACCAACAATAGAGCGATCATTAAATGCAGGTGAGTGTTTTTTATACAAAAAATATTTATCTGTATGCGTTAAAATGAGAATATTTGTATTTCCAAAAGAATTGGTAGCTATTAACTTGTCAGTTTGTCCTTCCTGTTGATTAGGAGTTTGTTTATCATGTTGATCACCACTTTGTTTATCATGTTGATCATTACTTTGTTTATCATGTTGATCATTACTTTGTTCGTTATGTTGATCATTACATTGTTGGTCATGAGTTTGTTGGTCATGAGTTTGTTGGTCATGAGTTTGTTGGTAAGGAGTTTGTTGGTCATGAGTTTGTTGTTCATCAGTTTGATCTTTTTTTAAAATATGTTCCATGAATTCATACAATAAACCATCACTTTGTACTGCATGTCCATATAATTGATCATCTTTTTCATTATACCAAGAACGTTTTTTCTCAGAAAATTCATCAATAGCAATATTATTATTATGTGTCGATGACTCTTCATTATCGGAAACAGCAGTTTCCATATCTTCTAATGAATTTTCTAAAAAAATAAAAATAAAAATTAAAACCAGAAAAAAATAAACATAAGATGTATGATCCAAAAAAAAGATTTTTAGAATTACAAGATAAACTTTTCGAAACAAGAAAAGGGATTTATCCATTAAAATCATATATTATATCAGAATATGTAAAATTGGAAAAATCAATTATATTTATCGATGAATATAATGATTTAAATTATATTTTTAATTTTGATAATGAAAGTAAAGCAAATATTTTCAATTTATATATATCAAACTGGATAAACTTATCATCGTTAGTAAAATATTTATCAAATAAAAATGACAAAAAAGATTCAACAAAATATACTTATTTAAATTATCTTCTCAGAATGGAAATTTTATTTGATTTTTTTGAAAATGATTATTATACAAATAAAAAACTAAAAAAAGAGTTAATAAACAGATGTTATAACTCATTATCAGCAACGCAAAAAATAATGGCAATAAAAAAAATTAATTTTTAAAAAAAAAAATGAATAAATCTAAATGTAATAACTTTTATTTTTTATGAAAAAAAAATTAATTTTTTTATAAAAAAAAGAAAGAAAAAGAAAAAAAAATATAAAATATTAAAAAAAAATAATATAAAATTAAACAAAAATATAATTACCAGCACAAGTAGTAGGTTCCATGTTCGAATGTTACTGATAAATAAACCACGAAACGAATCTATTTATACCTCTTAAGTGCCTATTAAACCCCTTGAATTTCTCCTTATCACTCAATATTATTTTCAAATTAAAAATTATAAAAAAATTAAAAAAAAATATGATTAATAATTAAATTAATCATTAAATTAATCATTAAATTAATCATTAAATTGATCATTAAATTAATAATTGAATCAATTATGTTTTCGTTTTTTTACAATTTCAGAAATACCCATATCATTATCTTTTGATAATTTCTGATAATCAATAATTCTACTTGAAAAATCTGAAAAGAAATTTGAAATTACAGTTTGCATAAATTTTTCTGTGTTATTTAAAACCTTCACATCAACTGTATTTAATATAGTATGTGTAATTAAATTTCTACCTTGAAAGAAATTATTTTTTAAAAAAGCATCAATTGTAGATTCATCAAATTTTGATGATAATTTTTTATAATTAGACAATAAATATACAAAAAATTCAATTATAGTTTTATTTTTTCTAAAAAACATTGAAACATGATCAAAAAAATGTTCGTGATTATATTCTTCAAGTAATTTTAACAATTTTTCATCTAATTCAGACTTACAAACATATTCATTTTGTAAATAACCCAATAAACCACCGGCACGAACAATATTTGATTTTGAATAATCTTTAATTGCCTTTTCATATTTATTTATATCTTCAAATATTTCAAGAACATCAATAAAAACATTAGGTACATTTAAAAAGCCATATAAATCTTTCAAACTAAATGGGGATGTAGAATCATTTATAGGTGTAGACGACATACTTATCATAAAAAATTTTATTTTTTTTTTATGAATATTGAAATTTAAAAATTGGAAAAACTTGAAAAATTAAAAAAAACTACAAATAAACAAATAAACCTTTCAACTAGAGTGAATCCAATATAAGATATAATAAAAAATAATAAAAAAAAATAAAAAAAAATAAAAAAATAAAAAAAGCAACCTTGAGATATAAATAAACTCGCTTCTTAAACGAAGCGTAATATATGAAATATATTACACATGTAAAACAAATAAACAAAAAATGAACTTTGACACCAACTAGCCGACATTGATTAAACAAGAGATAAATTAATTATTTTGCGATATATATTTGTAAATGATAAAGAAACATTGTTATCAATTATATTCTCGTTCTTAATGTTATTTATTGATATTGGTGAAATATCTAAAGTAATTAAAAACATAGAAATCAGGGAAAATAAAATAAATACAGAAAATAAAAATAAGCTATTAAAAATGACATACATGAAAAAAATTAAAAATGTAAAAGCAACAGAATAACTCCACAATTTTTTAATAAAATCTACACGAGTATTAAAATTTAAATTATCTAATTTATTTTTTTGAAAATTAGAAAACATTGATCGATAATTATTAACTTCAACTAAATTTGAAATCGTGTCATCTGTCAATTCCATAATATCATCCTCAACATTTAAAATTTGACCATACGAATTCGTCTCTAAAAATCCTAAATATTCCATAGCAAAAACGGTACTCATATAATTCAAATTATCAGTCATGAAAACACGTGATGAATCGGAACTTTCATCTTTTAATAATTTTTTACTTCGAGTCTCATCATTCTCAGTGGAAAAGCACTGAGGCCAATCCTTTGAAAACCAATGAATTTCGTGTATATTTATATTTTTTTCTTTATTTTCTACAGAATCGTCTAAAACCTCATCATTTTCATTTGCTTCATCGTCTTCGGTATATATTAATAAATCAATTATCGTCAATGGATTAGCATCAGAAATATCATTCAACTGTTTATAACGTACCCAATTAATTGCCATATCTTTGTAAACATTTAAATCAAATTCAGAATTAAAATTACCAGGATCCCAACCAAATAACATTGCTACGTCCAATATTAATGATATTAATTCTAAAATACCGATTACCGTACCAACACCACTTGCACACATGCCTAAAATAACCAAAGCCTTTGTGGTTAATTTTGCAACAGCCATACCAAGTAATCGTGAAACTGATAATTTAACTCCAGCTTTTACTAATAATCGTGATGCTTTTCCAGCAAAACGTTTACTAACGTATAATAATGATTTATTTGACCATTTTTTAACGACTTTAACTATTTTAGCTTGAAGTAAATCATATGCTACCTGTTTACCAATTTCTTTACTAACTTCGAAGATTAAATTTGGTTTTTGTATGTCATCAATTGCGGCTAATATGTCATCGACATTGGTAGAAGAATTATTATTTACAATATCACGTTTATAACGTGATGAAATTGGATTACTAGGTATATCTTCACAATTATTTAAAATTGAATTAGTAATTGCTGAATAATCTGGAATAGTCATTTTAACATCGTCTGAAGAAAAATCAATATATTTATTGATATTATTTTTTAAATAAACAGACTTTAGCATTTCAAATCGTCGTACTAAACCTTCAAAATTATTCCAATAAATCAAATTACCAGTTTCTTCGGGAAAAATTCCTAAATCAGATAGGCGAATGTTTGATGGTGGTAATTTCCACGATAAATTAACATCTTCACGCCAATTCTTTATATTACGAACTATACTGTGAAAATTTAACGGATCTGCTTCGTTTGGACGCTCTTTATTTGTCTCACGAAAAAAAGTATCACAGCCATCACCACCATTTATTGCAAATTTTGTTAATCTCGTTAATGCAGTACCTAAAAAAGTGTAACTCAAAATTGTATTTAATAATTTATCTTCACAAGTTCCTGTTTCTGGTACAAAATCACGATCAAAAGCTCGACAATATAACTTTGAATGTGTACCTAAAAATAATGACACATCTTCAGATGAAAAACCATCAACAACGTCATCACCATGAGCAAAATTCGTTAAACGACAAACATCATGAGAATCATCCCGATAATATGGCTCTGTTAAAAATTTATAATAACCCAATGGTTGAATTTCACATTTATTTGTTTGATTGTCAAATTTCACGAAAGGTGTTTCTACGGAATAATTTTTTTCATTTTTTATTATCATTTTTTTAGATGGATAAAATTCATCAGGATTTGTCGTAGTAGAAATGTACTCTGTAGATCCATTAATTTTTATTCTTTTCGTTCTATTTATCATTTTTTCATCAAAATAATCACACTCGATACATTTTTTTGGATCTTCATCATCAACTAACAGAACATCTTTTAATAATTTTAAACGAGATTTCATAAAACATGCCGGTTGACAAGAAATTACATCCGACGAATTTCCAGATGGAAATACTGTAGTTGGGTCAGAGATTTTACATTCTTCACCAATTGGATATGAACTATTACAATTTAATTTTAAACAACCAGTTCCTTTTAAAGACCAATAACATTTTACAACAAAAGCAAAATCAACAAAATTATTACCGAAACGAAAATCTGATTGAGATGCTGGTATAATTTCGATAACAGTTTCAGAAAAAATTTGTGGGTATTTTAATGCAGCAAGAGATAATCTGTTTAGAGTATCTCTACCAATAATAGACTTTGAAGCGTCCAGCATATCAATTTTTGTAAAACTAGCCATTCTGGTACTTAATTAAATTTTAAATAAAAACAAAAATAATAAATTTTATATTTATGTTCAAGTATTTGTTTATTAGTTTATTGTTATTTATTTGTTTATTCGTTTATTTATTTAAAACCGTTAATCCCAAAAAAAAATAATCAAATATAAAATATAAAATAAAATAGAAAGATAAAAAGAAAAATTAGAATTTTTGAGCTTCATTAAAATATTCGTTGGAATAATCGTTTAAATCTCGATTACCGTCAATATTAACACCATTATTATTCTTAGTGTTATCATTGACCTCATTATCACCGCTATCATTGTTGTTATTATCATCAATATCATTATCACCATCATCATCATCATGATCGTCATCATCATCATTGTCTTCGTTTTCTGAACTGGAACTGCTACTAGATATTGATTTATTTAAATCAATAGAAGATTGCTTTGATTTCTTAGATTTAGGAGAGCTAGATACTGAAAGAGATGATCTTTGTAGTTTTGTAGTATCCTTTAAGATTTTGGAAAACAATCGGTTTTTTTTATCATTAAAACCAGATTGAGAATATTGTTTTTGTTGCACCGTCTTTAGAAATTTTTGAGGTTGATAATTAAAATTAGATGTTGAAGGTCCACCATTGTCATATAAATTTTCACTTGGATTATATTTACTATGTTTAGATTTCAATTCATAATTTTTATACATATAATAACTGTTGAAAAAACGAAATTCTGGATTCATTTCATTTAGTAAAAAAATGTAATCAGAAACATCAATCATCAAAAAATTATTTTGATCAGAAGTTAAAATATTTATAAATGGAAAATTTTTATAAATATGTTTTTTAAACAAAAATAAATTTTGTTTCAGATCTTCTTTAACAGAAAAATAAAAATCAGTTTTAATGTCATTGAGTGTAACTTCGGTAAATTTATTAGAAATTATATCTTCTAATTTCAATAAAAATTTTTTATATGGCAAATCATCTGAATTCATAGTATCATATGATCGTTTCAAATTTTTCTTATAATTTGAATATAATACTTCTATTTGAGAAGTATTTTTTAAAGATTTTTTTTTTTCAATTGCACGAAATTTATGAGATTTACACTCACAACACATATTAGCATTGATTTTTTGAAGATACTCCATAATGTTTGTTTTAACAACGTCAATTTCATTAGTATTTTCATACGTAACAAATTTTTTAAACCAAATATCTTTTTCAAAATATTCCAAAAAACTGGCAGAACATTTTAATTTTTCGTCGAATTTATGATAATCATCATAAATAATATTATGATATGAAACTAATTCATCACCAAAATGTAACTTAAATTTTTTTTTTTCAGCATTAAAAATAATTTTCATTGCTGGTATTTCTTTATTGTCCACAACAAGAGATATTTTTTTTTTATGTAAACCAGTCATCTTGAAAAAAGTTTTTGTTGTACAAAAAAATTAGAGTATAAATATTATAATATAATATTACAATGTTCACAAATTGAGAGTGAAAATGAAACTAATGAATAACAATAAGTTACAAGCTTTTATACACAGATTTCTAGAAAGAAATTTCATAAAAGGGTAATATAAAAAAAATTTTATGTAAAAAAATTTTATTATCAACAAATATAAATAAGCAACCGATTAAAACATAATCTCTAAGATAAAAAAATGAATGAATTATTTATCTTATCAATAATATCGATAACAGCATCGATAATCTTTATATTTTTTACATTATATGTTGTAAAAAAAAAAATATATGAAATACAACGAATAATCTTAGAATTAAATACAGAAAAAGAAAATATAGAGGTCATAAATTATATGCAAACTGCTACTATAAATGACCTCAAATATCAAATATTATCAAACAAATAATTAAGTTTTATTCTACGTTATCTTCAAAAGATAATTTTTTATACAAAATAAATATTTAATCAGAAAAATATAAAGAATAAATAAATATAAGTTAAATATAAAACAATATATGCATGTATATATATATTAAAAAAAGTAATAATTATTTTAAGCAAATATAAAATGATAGATATTTTTGAAGAAAATAAAATTTTAATAACAACAACAATTTTTTTAGTTTCTATATCAATATTTTTTATTTTTATAATTAAAAACACAAAAACATTTTTAACAAAAGAAAATTACAATAAAAATGAAAATATACAAATAAATAATAATAAAATGTTTGCAATTTTTAAAAATGAAAAAAATGAAAAAAATATTTTATCAATACAAAAAAATATGAAAAATTATAATTGCAACAAAGAAAACGTTTATTGTTTGAGTGATGAAAATTGCAAAACTCTTTGTTTATTAGATGTTTCAAGATTCAAATGTATAAAAAACGTTTGTATTTCGAATGTATTAAATAGTGATGGTACAATAAATGAAAATAATGATACAGATGAAAGTACAAATGAACATCCGTGTAATACAAAAATTGGTGAAATTGCAGCAATCGTTGGTTACACAGAACTCGGTCTGGCTCAATGGGAGTGTATAAATTTATATCCAATGTGGTCTAATAAAGGAAAATTTTGTGAAAATGGTACATTAGACATTGATGTAAGAAAAAGAAAACCATCATATAGAGATTGCACCTGCCAAAATAATGACAAAAAAATATTAGCTAATATAATAAAATTAAACGATGAAGAAGGTGGATTACCACATTGCGTTGAAAATTATTTACCATACTCACTTTCATATAGTATTGTTGAATAAATTATTTTATAAACAATAAATAAATAAATTTATTTCGAAGATGTATCTTCAATAAATTTAATAAAATTCATTTCAAAAATTTTTTTATATTCAATTACAGCCAACAATAATTTTGGATCTCTTTCAATTCTTTGATTATCAATGTTTGAAAATTTATACTTTAAAATAAAATCCAATTTTTCATTGTAATTTGTGTAAACTTTTTTTTTTTCATTTTCTTCATTTTTTTTTGTTATTTTTTCAGTACAATTTGACGAATAATTTTTATTTTCTAAATTTTTTTTGAAATTTTGAAATACATCGTCTCTATTACTCAGGTAAAATTTCTGCATCTTTAGCATACATTCGACCGCGCGCACGACTTATTCGCTTACCCCAAGGACGATGTACTAAACCGTTGTTCATTAAAATTTCTAAATTGTCAGAATTAAATGCTGGGTGTATTATATAACACCCATCATAGTATGTGTGTGTAGTATTTGGTATCATCCGATTATAATCTCTATGATGTAATGCTGCTGGGAATGATTTGGCTTGCAAATAACTTAATGTGGAAGATGCGTATTCCGCATTCGATGGAATATCACAAGAGCCTCTGCATTCCCAAGGAAACAATTGATCTAACCAAGGATACTTTAACATTAATTTTTTGTCTAAATAAATTTCCCAATCTCTTGCTTCCCATTGTGGCCAATCATCTCTTAAATTTATACCACGTAACATTAAATCATTCAATTGTAGATTTTTTAAAGGTTCAAATGGGCGTGTATCAATATAACTCACAGTATCTCTCATAATAGTTACATATGGTGTTGTTATAGATACGTATTGTGAATAAACAAATTTCCTGTTAAACTTTGAAAAGAAAACTCTTAAAGCCACATTATTATCATTATATTTTGAAATAAATTCAGAAATAAAACCGGGAATATCAATATCATATAGAGTATAGTAAAGGTGTGGGGACTTTACAAGTTTAATATCAGAGTTTGATCCGTAATCAGGTGGTAATTGTAAAGATTTCACAAATTGTTTACCATAAAAGGTTTTATTGTATGCAGTATCAATTTTTTCTTTTAAGTGATCATCAACAATTGATAGACGCCCAACATCCGGTATTTCTGAAGAATCTTTATTATCATTTGAAAATATAAATGAAATATCATCATTTCTCGTGTTGATGCGAATACAGGCATTTGGGTATTGACCAGAGTTATTATTTAAAATATCAGATGGAGTAATAGCTGTGACAATATTTTTTTGCTTTGAAATACAAACAGAAACTCTTTTAGCAGAACCTTTATAATCTTTATTTGTATAATATTTATCAGAGTCATAACTAAATACTTCTTCTAGTAAACATTCGGAATATTTAAAACTTAAACCAGTTAGTGGATCATAAGAACAAGGGTTTAATAATCGTGTTTCTTTATCAGAACCACTTCTACGATATTTAGGATTAACAAGTGAAGACGACGATAAAATAGTATGGAATTGAAATTGATTATCGAATAATTTTTCAAATTCGTTTTTATTTAAATCTTTAATTTTTTTGGGTAAGCAAACTGGACCAGATATTTCTGTAGAATCGGCAGTATAATTTTCATTGCAAATACAATAACCATTAATGAAAGGATCAATTAAACCTTGAATAGATTGTGGATCCAATTTACCGTTTGGATTACAACCTACTGGATTTAAACAATCACTCATTAGCGTCGAAATATTTGTCATAAGACTTGGATATTTACAACGGCAAACCCAATTGTAAGAACTATTATATAAATCACCATCATCTTTATCGTGTAATTGAACTAAAAGCCAATCACCTGTATTTGGATTACAATTTCTTGATGAATCAGTTGGTTTTTCCAAGAACGTTTTAGGTAAACAATAACCTTTTGATGGATCTTTATTTTTTGGAATTACAATAGATTCTTGACTACGTATTAAAGAACGAGCGTAATAATTGGCAACACTTCTGACATCATCCAATTTATATGTTTGAGATTTTTCACGATAAATTACAAAATCATTATCAAAGTGTATACAATAACGTAAAAATTTTCGAGATTCAATACATTTAAAGCAAGCAAATTCACCATCATCAACAGTACATTCAACAAGTTTACGATTAGATTCATCCAAATTATCATAATTATCACAAATTTCAGAATCATCAGAAATTTCAGGAATTTTAAAAATTTTTTGTCTAGAAAATTCATCAATTTTTCTTTTGTATTTTTGATTATTAGAAAAAATTATATCATCCGAAATTTTTAAATCACGTGATGAAAATTTACGAATTTTAATGTTGTTTTCTTTTGTATCTATGTATTCTGAATTTTCAACATACATTTTCTTTAATGAAAAAAAGAAATCAATATATATTAATAGATACGAAAAAATAAATAAGACTATTATTAACATTGTATTAATAAACTTAAGAAATGTCTTTTATAAACGGAAAAACAATTATAACGGATGATTATTTAATGAATAGTATTTTAAAAAAATCAATAGATTCAAACAATAGTAATTGGTGGATAACACTCTTTGCGTTGGTAATAATAATGATGACAATTTTAGCAAATATTATATTAAAAAAAACAAAAATAGGTGAAATAAATTCAGATTTATTGTATATAAATAAAAATAAAGAAAAACTCGACTTTTATGAAAAATTTGCAAGATCATAAATTAAAATTTATAAGTAAGATGTCAAATACAGAAGAATTACGAATTGTCATAGATGATGTAGTAACAAAAATGAATACAATGCTAAATTATATAATAGATAATAAAAAATATATACTACCAAATTTTTATTTTAGCAAAAATACACAGACAATTAGATTTGTAGAGTTGTTTAAAGCTATAAATGATGAATCCATAATTTTAGATGAAAATTTGGTAAAAAATATTTTCAAATGTGTATTGGAATATCAAATCGCATTGGAAACAATAATAAAATTAAAAAGAATAATTTTAAATCACTACGAAAAATTTTTAAAATGTTCCAATATAGAAAAAGAAGAAGAAAAATTAGCTTGTCAAAAACAACACGTTGAAGATTTAGGTAAATTTTTATTACAAGTTCCAAAAAGTATAAATGTTTTATTAACTGAAGCTGAACAAACAAAATTATTAAACACTAAAGATGAATCAACAATAATTGATAATTTTTTAAATAGTAATCATATGAACATAATAAAAAATAAATTCGGATTATCAGATTTGAAATATAAATCAAAGGTCGACATATTTAGCCAAGATAACGTAGAATCGACATAAAAAAGGTAATAAAAAATAAAAATTAATTATAGTTTGTATAAAAAATTTTTTTAAAAAAATAATATTTTTTTTAAGTCAATGAAAAGATCAGGATTATTAGTAATAGATAAAGAAAAAAATGTTTATTTAATCGAAAAAAAAAAACCATATAATAATTCAGAAATAATAAATGAAATGTATTGGGAACAAATACAAATACCGAGAGGAATAATGAACTATGATGATGATTCTTTAATGCACTGTGCTATACGAGAATTTTTGGAAGAAACAAATTTAAAACCACAAGGTTTAGGAATAATATCAAAACCATTTAGATTAAAATGGATTGATGGACATATAACTTGGATATATGATATTTTTATTTTATTAATACATAATTTATTGTCATTAAATAATATACCTCAAATTAAATTAAAAACAAAAAATAAAAAGTTAATATTAGCTAAAAGTATAGAAAAAAATTTTAAAATCAAAAAAAAAATATCAATTTCATTTGAAAGAGAACAAATGATTATGAAAAAAATACAACTCAATATTTATACAAAATACTTATATAATACATTAAAAAATTTTCCAAATATAGAAAACAATTATGTAGATTTTATAAAATTTATTAATTTATTTGTAAAAATTCACATACAATTTAAATCGTACGAGTATTTACAACAAAATGGAAATATATATTTTAATTAAAAGACTTTATTAATGAAAGAAACCACAACCAATATAATCAAAATAATAATAGCAACAAAAATGTCAATATAATAATAATAATAATAATAATAATAATAATAATAAGAATAATAATAAAATAATAATAATAATAATAATAATAATAATAAAATTATGAACTACAAGAAATGCAAACATCATCATTACAATCAGACATTTCCTTCGCATTCTTTACAGTAGAAATATCAATACTAAATTGAGTAGGTTGAACCGATGGTTTCGTACGTAAATAATACAAACCAGTTTTCAATCCATTTTTCCAAGCATAAAAGTGCATAGACGATAATTTATTATAATTCGGCTCAAGCATATGTATGTTAAGTGATTGAGATTGATCGATAAAATGTGATCGATCAATAGCCATATCAATTAATTTTTTTTGTGACATTTCCCATGATGTTTTAAATAATGCTTTGATATCAGCTGGTATTTCTTTGATATTCTGTATTGATCCATTTTCTAGTATAATTTTATTTTTTAAATCGACATTCCAAATTCCAAGACCTTCTAACTCGGCAACCAAATATTTATTAATCATTTGAAAACTTCCAGATAAAGTTCCACGACTGTAAATATTACTTGTAAACGGTTCAAAAGATTCATTATTTCCTAAAATTTGAGATGTAGAAGCAGTTGGCATTGGGGCAACTAATAAAGAATTTCTAATACCATATTTTTTAATTTTTTCTCTCAAAGAATCCCAATCGTAGAGACCAGATAGGGTGCATTGTTGTTTAGATGTGTCAAAATGCAAAATACCCCTACTAACTAAACAACCACCATTTTGATGATAGCTAGGATACGGAGCACCAAATGTAAACGCTAAACCTACACTTGAATCTAATGCTGTATAATAAATAGTTTCAAAAATTAATTTATTCAACTCACGAGCCTCGTCACTGTCGAATGGATAACGTAGAATTGCGAAAGTATCAGCCAATCCTTGAACACCAATACCAAGTGGGCGATTTTGGAGATTTGAATATTTAGCTTCTTTTACTGGATAATTATTTTTATTTATGATGGAGTTTAAATTTTCCGTGAGACTTCGAACGCGCAATTGCAATTTATAAAAATTAAAAACACCATTCTCAACACACTTGTTTAAAGCAATTGATCCTAAATTACAAACAGCGATTTCCTTTGAATTGGTGTATTGTATAATTTCAGTACACAAATTAGATCCACGTATTGTACCTAAATTATTTTGATTTGAGCGACGATTGCAAGTATCTTTATAAAGCATATATGGAACACCAGTTTCAACTTGAGATATTAAAATTGCCTTAAACAAATCACGAGCTTTCACTTTTTTAACAAAATTTTTACTATTTTCAATGTCAATATAAATTTTTTCAAAAGATTCACCATATGTGTCATACAATAAAGGATTTTTATTTGGACACATCAAACACCAATCGCCATCTTCCTCAACACGACGCATAAAAATATCAGGTATCCATAAACCCAGAAATAAATTACGAGTTTTATTTTCTTCGACACCACCACTATTTCTTTTTAATAATAAAAAGTCAAAAATATCTGGGTGCCATGGTTCAAGGTAAACAGCAATTGAACCGGGTCGTTTACCACCTTGATCAACGTAATGCGCTGTTGCATCAAAAATTTTTAACATGGGTATAATTCCACTTGAGACACCAGCAGTACATGAAATTTGTGCATTTGTTGCTCGAATATTTGAAACATTCAAACCAATACCACCAGCAGATTGAGATATAATGGCACATTTTTTTAAAGTTGAAAAAATACCATCTATACTATCGGATTCAACGGATAACAAAAAACAACTTGCCATTTGTTGTTTTTTTGTACATGCAGAAAATAAAGTTGGTGATGCATGAATATATAAACCTTGAGCAAGATCACAATAAACTTGTTTTATATCATCATAGACATCATAACCAATCCATATTGAAATAGCAACTCTCATAAACATAAACTGAGGTGTTTCCATAACATCACCAAACCGCAATAAATAATTTTTTAAAAGAGTTTTTATTCCAAAATAATTGAACGAAAAATCGTATTCAAATTTTATCATAGAATCAAAATGAGTAGCATGTTTTTTTATATATTTCATGTAATGATCAGCAATTAAACCATTAGAATGAAAATAAGACATCGTTTCTATAAAGAAATAAAAAAAATATAAAAAAATTAAAAAAATATAAAAATATTTAAAAAACACAAAGAAAACACAACTTACCAGAAAATGTAAATTTTAGAGATTTATGAAGTTTCATTATTAAAATTGATGAAGCAATATTACTATAATTAGGATGAATAGTAATCATAGAAGCACAAACCTCAGAAAGCAATTCATAAATATCTATTGATTTAATTAAAACCGGCAAACTATTTTCAAATTTAAAAATAATATCGAAATAATTAATCTTTGGGTATTTTATTAATGAACGTTTTAAAAAAACTATTATTTTTTCTCTATTAAATGGTTCAATTCTACCATCTGAAAATTAAAAAATTAATTCAATAAAACAAATAAATTTCATAAAAAATAAAATAAATTTTTGTAAATATACCTCTTTTTTGTACAGTTGACGAACATAATGAGAAAGACATATTTTATTTGTACTATAAAAAACTTTTTTATTATACTACTATACGAAAGTATTGAAAACAAAATACTACTGACAATCGAGACAAGCTTGTGGTTTAAATATAAAAAATTCTCCCCACTATAGGAAATTATTCTATAGATTAGATATGAATAATCGGCCTTGATAAACAATGATTATAAAAAAAATAATCAGTTACCAAAGAGATGAGGAGATATACAGTCAAGAAAAAATTTGATCGTAATATTTTTTTTTTGTTTATTATAAATAGTTTATTTTTATCAGTGCTTGGTCATGGAAGATTAATAGAACCACCTTCAAGAGCGACAATGTGGAGATATGGTTTTGATTCACCAATAGATTATGATGATAATGGTGCAAATTGTGGTAATAAAATAAAGAAAATCTAAATTTTGTAAAAATTAGCTATAATTAACTTAAAATTAAGGAAAAAATAAAAAAAAATGAAAAAAATGAAAAAAATGAAAAAAATGAAAAAAAAATCAAAAAAAACCAAAAAAATTAAAAAAACAAAATTAAAAAAAATTAAAAAAAAAATTAAAAAAAATTAAAAAAAATTAAAAAAACAAAATTAAAAATAAATTAAAAAATGTAAAAAACTACATAATATATTTTTTTTTTCATTTCAAGGTGGGTTTTTTAGACAATGGTCAATAAACGGTGGAAAATGTGGCATTTGTGGTGATTCTTGGGATGCAAAACTGGTAATTACAAAAAAACTTTATAAACATTAAGAACTCAAATAATATTAAATTTTTAGCCTAGACAACATGAAATTGGTGGTAGATATGGAAAAAATATAATTGTAAGACATTACGATCAAGGGGAAAAAATTATTGTACAAGGTTTTTATAAAAATTACATAAATAAATTACATAAATAAATTAAAAATAATTAGAAAAATTAATAAATATTTTAAAAATGAATTAAATTTTTTTCTATTTTTATTTTTATATTTTATAGTCGAATTAACAGTAAATCATCGTGGATTTTTTGAATTTCGTATTTGTAAAATAACAGATAATAAAACGGAAGTAACAGAAAAATGTTTAGATGAAAATTTATTAAATTTCGATAACGAAACAACAAGAATTTATCCTGAATACAGAAATGGAATTTTTAGTATGGAACTATCCTTACCAGAAAATTTAACTTGTGAACAATGTGTATTACAATGGAGATATATAGCTGGAAATAACTGGGGGTATTGTGAAGATGGAACTGGTACGTTTAAATTTTTATTTATTTATGTAAAATTTTTTTAAAAAAAAATAAAAAAATTTTTTTACTTATTTAAAGGAAAATTGGGATGTGGTCATCAGGAAGAATTTAGAGCATGTGCTGATATATCTATTTTACCAAAAAATAAAACAACTGAAAAAAAAATAGATTTTGAATCGACAGAATTGACACCAAAAACTACAGAAATAGATGAACAAAAAATTTCAACCACAACACTAAAACCAACTTTAGAAAAAAATAAAATTTTAAAATTAATTAAAGATGATTCAACAACAAAAACAAAATCAAAAAATACAAAAAAAAATAAAGTAAACGAAAACACAGATAACAACAATCCGCGAATTTTAACAGAAAAAGATGTGAATAAATTTTGTATTTGTGATAACGATAATCAACCATTTTTAGACGATCATAGATGTCGTATGTTGCTTGAAGAAGTCTTTGTATTAACAAAGATTTATTTTGAACCTCAGAGAAAAAGAAAAAGAACAAAGAAATATTATTCATAATTTTTAAAAAATTCGAAATAACAAAAAAATACTAATAATTTTTGAATATAACTTTATTTTGTAAAACAATTTTATGATGGTGTATAAAATCTACCAAAAAATGTATAGTTTTTATATAGTTTAAATAAAGAAAAATCTACATTATCTATGATATATTGATTACAATAATAACGCCTTTTCTTTTTAATAATAGTCCATGGTAAATCGAATGAAAATCAAATGTAATTTATTTGTATTGCTTTATTTTTTCAAAAATCCAATCTTTCAAAAAATTAATTTCATCGAATTTACAATTATTTATCAATTCAATAAATCCATTTACATTAATATAGGTAGAATGTTTTTGAAAATTAGAAGGTAGGGTTGTAGTTGCATCTTTAAATTCAGACCATTTTTTTTTATTAATTTTAGATATATATTTTTTACAAAATTGTCTACTATTTTTATAACCTAAAGCAGACAAAATATTACTTGCAGAAAGCCAAATACAATCATTATTTTTATAAAAATGAATTTGAAAACAGTAAACATTGGATTTAGAATGTCTATAAAAAAAAACAGAGGAAATATTATTTGAAATTTGTTGATTATTATTTTGTAAATTAATATTAGTTATATTTTTTTTAAAATTTGACATGTTTGGTAAAAATGATTTTTTTGTAATTTTTGAAAAAATTTTCGGAGTTACATAATTTTTTATAGACAAATCCAAACAATTGTTTGATGGTAATAAATTTGATGAATCACCTTGTAATGACGGTGTAGATATTTGCGTTGACGTCAGTGCAAATGGTAATATTGTTGGTGGTGGTAATATTGATGTTTCTTGTTGTAGTGATATTTGTTTTTGCAGTGATGTTTCCAATAGTTGTGATGGTAACATAAACATTAACGATGTTTCTTTTGATAGTGATTTTGAAGTTATAGAAATCACATCGGAAGTATCTTTTTGAATTATTTGTGAATCAGAACAAACAATATTTGTTGAAGGTAAATAATCATTGTGTGTTGAAGAAAATTTAAAATCAAATTTATCGTCTTCATGTATAAAATTTTGTCTTACATCCATACTCGGAAACATCTGAAAAAAAATAAAAAAAATATAAGTAAGTTAACAGAAAAATGTCATTTGTGGATATTCTAAATAAAAGAGTTGGAGAATTAAAAAAAAATAAAAACAATAAAAATATCAATTATAATGATGATACCTTAGATACGTCAATTGGAAATTTTTCAAATATCGTTAAAAATGAAGACGACATTAGCTCTATAATGGTTGCGCAGATACTAAAGGCTTCGGATAAAAGCATGCCATTATCTTTATTAAAACATTATAAAATGGAGATAAACTCTGATAACCCAAATGAAAAATTTATAAAAATATTAAATTATATTTTTTCAAAATATCATAAAATTGAAAATGATTTAAATTTTTGGAGAGATTTATTTAAAATAATATCAATAATCAGTTGTAAATATACAGTATACGCAATACCATTTGATATGGCTTTAGATGACGAACCAATAAAAAGTCATCACATTTTAAAAGAAATGTCAAAAAGAATACCAAAAAATTATAAAAACATAATTGATTACATTGATAATGTAAAAATTGAAGATTTTACCTTTGAATCAATGTATGGTGATGATGAAAAAAGTTTTTTAAGAACGTATATTACAACTGTAATGAAAAAAACTTTCCAGAATGCAATGAAAAAAATTAATCGCGGTTTTGGAACTTTAAACAAAACTGTAGATGGTGTCGATGCATCATATTTTAAAGAACGCGGACCAGTATATGAAACAATTGATGATAACTTTTCAACTGATGAGTTATATAACGATATTTTATCAAAAAAAACGAGACTAAATATTTCTGAAAAAAAGATAAAATTAAATGATGTTGACAAAAATAACAATGATGATGCAATGTCAATAAATACTGTAGAATTTCGAGAAATGATTATACAAGAAAAACAAACAGATATGGATATTGATGATGAGGATAAACCAAAAGAAATAATAAAAGATAAATATATGACTAAACAGACGAAGGTGACATTCAGTAATGAAAAATCATCAGATATTGAATCAAGTATGGAATTTGATATGAACTATGATGTAGAAATATTAAAAAAAATAAACACAAGAGATTTGGACTATGATGATAATAAATTCAAAAGCAAAGATATGAATATTGTAGAAAATATTGATCTCGAAACTTTTGATTTTTCGTCTTCAGATATAACAGAAAATGATAACAATAATAATAACAATAATAATAATAATAATAATAATAATAATAATAATAATAATAATAATAATAATAAAAAACACGATGCTTATGATGACGACGAAAACGATGATGACTATAATGATGATGACTATAATGATGATGATGATGATGATGATGATGATGATGAAGATGATGATGAAGATAATGATGATGATAATAATGATGACACAATAGATAAATATAAACACAAAAAAAAGGAAAAAATAAAATATGACGATGAAGATAAAGATACAATAAAATCTTTTGATGATATTAATTAAAAATAAAATTTGGATTTTTTTTCAATAATAAAAAATTATAAATTAAATTACATAATTAAAATTATATTAAGTAGCATATTATGAGTCGTTTTTTTGCAGATAGAAAACAAAATATTATTGTAAATGATTTAAATGTATATAAAAAAATCGGTGAAAGAATTCAATATGGATATAATAATATATCATTGGTAGAAAGATTGAGGATAGGTGATCTATTAGAAAATGCATTGACATTTTCAATATTCAATCAATTTTTAAAATCGAAAGATAACTTTATTAGACCAGAACAAATATGGTTTGCATTAAATCATATTATAGGCAGACAATTACGAATAGAAAAAAATGATGAATCAGATAAAAAAATGAAATATTGTAAAATAGTAAATGCAAAAGGTTTAAACAGCATCAGAAGATGGATAAAAGATGCATGGAATATAAATATATATTTTACAGACATAAAAAAATGTGTAATCGAGGTAAATATTTTCCTTTGTAAATATATTGGTGCAATATCAAAAAAAGATAATGTAAATGTTTCAAAAGAATTAGAAGCGAGATTGAAGCTTATACCGAGTGTGGAAAAAATAAATCTTCAAGATGCGGAAAAAATATATTCTGAAACGAAAATAGATGAAAAAACTAAAATAAAGTTGCTATTAAAAAGAAGAAAGAGAAAACCAAAAACAACTGGAGAAAATGAACCAAAAAAAGCACGTGGTAGACCACGTAAAGAAAAATCGGAAACAAAAACAAAGAGACCCCGTGGTAGACCAGGAAAAAAATCAAAAAAAATGAAGAATAAAGATATGATTGATTTAAATGCTGAGCCAATTATGCAAAACGTAACAATGAAAAGTGTTGATAAGGTAGAAGATAAAAAAAAAATTCATAAAACGAATTGATATAATTAAACCAAATTATAAATTTTCGTTTTTAGCAGACAATAAATTTTTAATTGACAAAAAATTAATAGATAAACATTTACAAATAAGTAATTTTCCTTAAAGATTTTTAATAAAACGCTTAAAAAATTACAAACCAGGCGTCATCATGTCAGCTAGATGATGTCGCATGGTGTATGTTTTAAGGAGAATGTCACAAAAAAATAAGCCGAATTTGAAAAAAGATATTTGAATTATCAACATTTATTTTTTTTTTAATTACTAACTTGATATCTTTGTTTAATACACATAATTGCTAATGTGAACTACGACGTATTGAAAAAAACATAACAATGAGTTACGCTGCTTATATGAAGCGAGATAAGAAAAACAAAGGTTAATAATACTATTATTATTACTATATTATCATAACGATAATATTTTGTTTTTAAATCACACGCAGTATATATGAAGCGAGATAAGATAAAAAAAGGTTATATTACTATTATTATTGTTATTACTAACGATAACATTTTATTTTTAAATTGCGCGCTGCATATATGAAGCGAGATAAGATAGACAAAGGTTATTACTATTATTATAATTTTTTTAAAAATTAGGTACTGTATATAATACAGAAAAAAGGATATAATAGAAAAATTTGTTGAATAAATAAAAAATTGTTGCAAAATAATTATATAAAAGAAATAAATTTATTTTGTAGAATATTATTAACATTTGATTGCGAAAGATTTTCATTTTTTTCATAAACTTTATATTGATAAAAAACATCTTTTTCAACAATAACACCTTTTGGTACCAATGGGTCATCACTGAAAAAAAATTAAAAAATTAATAATTCAATATAAAAATAAATAACTAAAATTAATTAAATAATAAAAAAATTTACCAAATTTCTTGAATATAATTTGATGAAATGAGAAGTTTCATACTTCTAAAAAAAACATCACAAACATAATATTTTTTGATTTTTGTCAAATATATACGATGTAAATATGATGAAAAAATTGTAAGATTGAAAAGTTCAATACCGCCAATTACCCAAACTGACTCTATGTCCTTTCTTTTTTGTAGAAAATTTATAAACTCCAAAGCTTTGTTAAAACTTGAGAGAAATAATGTATGTTGAAATTGTGTTGGTTTTGATAATCTAAAATTAAAAAAAATAGAAAAATATTATTATTATTTCTATTATTATTATTATTATTATTATTATTATTATTATTATTATTATTATTATTATTATTATTATTATTATTATTATTATGATTACGTACAGCTTTTCATTTCGGGTTAAAACAATGTTAATTCGGTTGACAAGTGGTTTATTTTTTTTTGGTATACTATCCCAAGTTTTTCGCCCCATTAGTACAACATTTTGCTTAACAGGATTCAAACAAGAAGATGTAATTCTCTTGAAGGTAGCCAACTCTTTTCTATATTAAAAAAAATAATTATTTATAATGTTTATCGTCAATAAAATACAAACAAAAAACTTACGGTAAATTCCAAGGTAGTTTATTATTTAAACTTATACCATTATTAGATGACATGGCCAAAATCATATTTAATTTTAAGTTGTAACCTAAAAATAAAAAAAAATAAATAATTTTTAGACATTTCTTTTTTAACTAATTGTATTAAATATTTATATTTAATTTATTTCTCATAAATTTATTTATATAATTTATTATTTATTTACAAAAATCATAATTTAATTTATTATTATTAATCAAAATCATCATCAGAAGCAAAGTCATCACGTGAAACAGGGATATGGTGTTGGGTAGTTAACATGGAATTATCTTTAGATAAAACCTTTGGAAAACACCGACTACCAGTTTTTTTAATTACAATTGGTGTACCAATTTCACCTCTGCAAAGTTGACATTTCAAACTAACAATTTTAAAGCAAGATATGCAAACTGAATGACTACATTCCAAAAAAACGAATAATCTACCCTCTTTTTTAACCAGACAAATTAAACATTCCATCTCAGAATTATATAATAAATCTAAACACATTGCCGTGTTACATGCATTAGATGGTAAATTTTCCAAAGTCTCAATTTCATCAGAAAGTTGGTTAAAATTAACATTAAATAAATTAATATACATTAAATGATTATAAACAGCAGCACGACGTTTTTTTAACTCTTCAATATGATCAACCACTTGTCGACTAATAACCGATAGATTATTAATTTTTTTATTCAAATAATCTAATTTAGAGGCAAGCTTACGTTTTTCGGGTGTATCAGATATTGGTGCCATTATATTTGGTGAAGCAATATTTGGTAAAAGATGAAAAAAACCACGACACAAATCTTTATCAAACAGAGTACTCTGTAAATTATCACAATCAACTGAAAAATTATTATCTTCCTCGGGAAAATTTTCCAATATAGATAACATATACGGATTGATATCAACTTGTGGTTGATCTTGTATTGGTGATTGTGGGGAGTCACTTGCGTTATTTATATTATTGTTTACGAGACCCTCAGGTAGTAGTAGTGGTGGTGGTGGTGGTGGTACAGTGTCAGGTGCCAACTCTTGAAAACGTGATTGCAACGGTGGTGAAAAAAAAGAAGGGTTGTCAGCAATTAATGTCGATAATGCTTGTAAAACATTATTAATGATCGTATTGTTGGTAGGTCTTTGAATTTGAATAGATCTCGCGTTAATTGGGATTGCACGTGGAACAGGCTGTCTTCCTGGTCTCTCTCGTTGTTCCTCATATTGATCTTCTCTTCGTCTTGATTGTCTTGTTTGTCTGCCGTTTTGTGACATATTTAATAGTCCTTTTGATTTATTTTCTAAGAAATAATAAAATATAAATAATAATAAAAATAATAAAAATAATAGTAAAAATAATAATAATAATAATAATAATAATAATAATAATAATAATATTAATAATAATAATAATAACAATAATAATAATAATAATATTAATAATAATAATAATAACTTACGTTCTTGATGTGTATGTATAGATAGTCTCTGGTAGACTGTACACTGCACCTGATACACCCTAGTATATATACCCCAAAAATTGTAGTGGGGCAGATATAAAATCTCGAGTGTTTACGGAAGAACAATTTATCATGACAAAGCAAGATAATAAAATCTCAAGTATCATTCTAAGAAATTTCATAATCTCAAGTGTTTACGGAAAACAATAGATTAACAACAAAGATAGCGTTGATAACCAAAGATAACATAATCTTGAGTGTTTATGAAAAAGATGCTATTGATAATAAAGATAACGTAATCTCAAAAAATTAATGGAAAATTTTTAATAGAAAATTGAAAAAAAAAATAAATTTAATAAAAAACTAGCTATAACTGTATTTACTACTTTTATAGAAAAATATGAAAAAACATGTACAAACGTACATTTATAGAATGTTATTCTCGAAAGTCATAAAAAATTTAATTACATTTGTTTTTTTTATAGAAATGACAAAATATTATTACTCACAAATTTTTGTATAATAATTGATTGATGAATTTATCCAAGAAAAAAAATGACACCACTTTTAACACTGAGAAATATTTTTATTTATTCGAACTTTTAGTAAAAATAAAAACATACGTTACAAAGTAGAGCTGAATATACAATGTAAAAAATGAAATCAAGTAAATTTATTATAAAAATGACGTATTAAAATGGAGGGGTTTACTTATGCGTAGTAGAAACGATTAAAGGAATATTATTATTTATAAATTAAAAATATACATTTATTTTATTATTTTAATATTTTGTTATTATTATTATTATTATTATTATTATTATTATTATTATTATTATTATTATTATTATTATTATTATTATTATTATTATATTTTCAAATTTTTAATTTTTTTTTATTTTTTTTTGTTTTCTATTTCTTTTTATTTTTTTCTTGTTTTTTCACTAATTTTATTAAATATAATTGACCAATCATCAACATTAAAATCTATTGTATTTAAAAAATTATCAATTTTTTCTTCAAAAGAAACAAAATTAATACTTGGTGTATTTGTTGAAACATTCACAAACGATGTACTTGGTAAATTATTATTAACAGGTGAAATATTTTCAGAAATACGAGATTTTTTAAGCTGTATATCTGATGAATAAAATCTACCAATTTTATTATATGTAATAAATTCATTTTTTTGCGATTGATTTAAAAAAGAATTAATTGGAATATCAAAAAAAATATTAGTCCAAAAATTTTTTCGCTGATTAAAATTATAAATAAAATTTGAAATTGGGAAAGAATTATTGTTGAATATATGTAAATTTAATTTTAAATGTTTAAAATATTGTCGATTTTCATCTAATTGATTACTTGAATTTAATAAAATAAATTCATCACAAGTATTATTATTATTATTATTATTATTATTATTATTATTATTATTATTATTATTATTATTATTATTATTATTATTATTATTATTATTATTATTATTATTATTATTATTATTATTATTATTATTATTATTATTATTATTATTAGAAAAATAAAATTTTTTATTAAAATAAAGAGTATGGTTCATTAATACGTGATTTTTATTTTTAAAAACAACCGATAAAAAATCTTCAAAATTACCGAAAGAAATTATTTTTTCATAATCTTTTTCAAATTTAATTTTTTTCAATAAAGAATAATAAATTGATGAAAGTTTCTCATTTTTTAATATCCATTTTATTAAGTCTTTGAAACCATCGCTATAATATGCAAACTTTATATTTAAAAAATGAATTGGTAATGGTGTTGCAATATAAAAATGTCCAGAATAAGCTTCTTTTTTTTGAGATATAAAATTTTTTATGATTTTTTTCTGATTGTAAAAGTTAACAAATGTATTTGAAATATTTTCAACACTTTGATCTGATAAATTATCATTTTTTTGACTCAATTTATTTAAAAGTTTTATAAACTTTTTTGAAAATATTGGAACAGCATTATTATTATTATTATTATTACTATTATTATTATTATTATTATTATTATTATTATTATTATTATTATTATTATTATTATTATTATTATTATTATTATTATTATTATTATTATTATTATTATTATTATTATTATTATTATTTATCTCAAAATCAGAAGAGTCAGAAGAATCAGAATCATTTGATGAAGTAGAAAAATCAGAATTATAACTAAAAGAAGTATCACTTTCATCGTCTGTATTATTCTCATGTTTTTTTTTACTTTTTAAAGACTGTTTTTTATTTAAAACTTTTGTAATATTATTTTTATTATTTTTATCCAATATACCATCCAATAATAAATTTGCACTGTTATTTATAATATTTGTTATATCACTGTTATCATTTATTATACAACAATTCGAACGTTTAGATGAACAATAATGAATTGTGTTTAAAAAATGAAAAGAAGATGTAATTTTATTTGAAGAAAAAATTTTAAATTTAGCAGCCATTTTTGTTAAAGATTTAAAAACCGTGTAATTTTTAAATAAAATTATCATATGACGATGAACTTCATTCAAATCCGGAGTTAAAGATAAAAAATGTAATAATTTTTTTTGGATTTTACAAATTGTTTTATTTGGATTTTTATCATAATAATTTTGAAATTTCAAAAAATTATCTTCATAAGCATGACCAAAACATAAACATGTATGTGGTAAAATTAATAATTCTTGATTTTTCATTTTTTCAACCAAAATATTCATAAAATTTCTGGCCATAGGATTTCCAACATCAGTGGAATATGAAATATAAACATGACGTAAAGTTGAAAGATTGCTGCTATTATAATTTGAAAATAAATCAATTATATAAAGCATAGAATTTTCTAAATGAGTTTTTTCATCAAAAATATTTTCACTAATTTGGCTTTTATAACCAATATTTTCAAAAAAAATATTTTTATATTTATGGTATAAAAATGTTATTTCATCATTTGTCTTTAAAACAAGTTTAATATCATCAAAATACGTAGTAAAAAATGATGGGATAATATTTTTTTTTGTATTTGTAAAAAAATCATCACATGATTCGGTGTGATTAGTTACAATCGGGTGATTGTATTATTATTTGATGTATTGGTAAAATATGAAAGTACAATTTCATCAAAATCTATTACACCACATGGGATACAATTTAAAAAATGATTAAATCGTTCAGTATCAAAAAAACCATCCGATTTATATTTTTTAACACAATTACAATTTAAACAATTTACTGTTTTATTGTGATAATTATAATGATTTATAATTTCACTTGCCATGATTTTTTTATTTTCTTTATTTTCATTTTGGCAATGTTTGCAAAAAATAAATCCTTTTGATTTATTTAAATTTTTTATTGCGAAATAACGCGCACTTCTCTTTTGACTGTTAGTAGTATTACTGTACATAATTTATTATTACGTAAAATGTATTAATAAATGTAAGAAATCACATAAAGAAATGTATTAAAATATCAAAACACAATAAAAAATAGATCTAAATAGATCTATTTATACTGGTTAAAGAAGCAATAATAATTACGATAAACGCAAAGCAATTCATAAAATATCAATTTAATATAGATTATATATATATAAATATAAATGCTTATCTTTTAAACAAACATGTGATATGTTAGCAATGTTCAGATAAAAAAATACTTCATAAATTATATGTATTATATTTTATTATTTATATTTAATTAATATATTTATTAAATGTCGTCCGTATATGTTTTTAAATTAGAATGTATGTGTAAATAAAAAATGGTTATGTATGTGTTAATATGTACATGCATTATTATTGTGTTAGTACGAACTATATAGTTATACTTTACATGTTAAATTGATTTGGTTGATGGGTATATAAGTGTTAGTGAGATGCTCTATGTAAAACGTGTATATGTGAATACTTATGTGTTAATATTAACAATATAGCTATACTTTACATGCTAAATTGCTTTAACTGATGGGTGCATTGGTGTTTGTAAGATGTTCTGTGTAAACTGTGTACATGTGGATGCCTATGTATTAGTATGAACAATATAGGTATACTTTACATGTTAAACTGCTTTTGCTGATGGGTGCATTAGTGTTAGTGAGAATACGTGTGCCCATGTTAATTGTATATCTATAGCTATGAAAAAAGCAAGAAATTTGCGATTTGTTTCGCTTGGAGCTCTAGGCTTGAGGCTCGAGCTGATTGAAAATTTTAAACTTTTCTTGCTTTGCTACGTAGTCATTGTGACGTCACAGGGTCATGACCTTTAAATAATAATTTGGAAATTTAAATTTTAAATTTCAATTTTAAAATATTTTTCGCTCTTTTATTCTTTTATATTTGAATTAAACTTTGATATTTTCATATTTTATATTTTATATCCATGTGTTCAAATAGGCATGTGTGGGTGTGCAAAATAAATGGTTTTCATGTGTTAGTAGAGTATACTGTGTAAACCATATATGTGTGAATGCATGTGTAATAGTTCAAACAATATAGCTATACTTACATGCTAAATTGCCTTAGCTGATGGGTGCATTGGTGTTTGTGAGATGCTCTGTGTAAACTGTGTACGTGTGAATGTATATGTGTTAGTGTCTATACTTTACATGTTAAACTGCTTTGGCTGATGGGTGCATTAGTGTTAGTGAGAATACGTGTGCCCATGTTAATTGTATATCTATAGCTATGAAAAAAGCAAGAAATTTGCGATTCGTTTCGCTTGGAGCTCTAGGCTTGAGGCTCGAGCTGATTGAAAATTTTAAACTTTTCTTGTTCTGTGACGTAGTTGCTGTGACGTCACGGGGTCATGACTTTTAAATAATAATTTGGCAATTTATATTTTAAATTTCAATTTTAAAATATTTTTCGCTCTTTTATTCTTTTATATTTGAATTAAACTTTGATATTTTCATATTTTATATTTTATGAAGTGAATATTTTAATATTATCAATCGCCCAATGTCAGCTACCACGCTACCAAAAAGAGGTAAAGTGGGGGTAAACGATCAAAGTTCGAAGCCCAATTTTGCGTGTAAAATATGAAAAATGTTGTGTAAAATTGAAAAATTGAAAAATTTTTGATGAAAAAAATAAATTTTTTCAATTTTATAAATTTTTTTCATCAAAAATTTTTCAATTTTTCAATTTTACACAACATTTTTCATATTTTACACGCAAAATTGGGCTTCGAACTTTGATCGTTTACCACTTACAACGTGGCAGCAACATGAGCGATTGATAATATTAAAATATTCACTTCATAAATATAAAAATAAAAATCAAAGTTTAATTCAAAATAAAAAGAAAAAAGAGCGAAAATAATTGAAATTTAAACATAAGCCAAATATTACAAAGTCATGACTTGTGACGTCACAGCTGATACCAGGCAGAAAAGTTTAAAATTTTCAATCCTCGAGCCTCAAGCAAGCTCAAGCGAAACGAATCGCAAATTTCTTTCGCCAACTATAGTGCTTTATGGTACGTATTCTCATAACCATCAGCAGCAGTATGAACTGCTTAACACTTACATTCACGCAGTTTACACAGGCATCTCACGCAATACACCGTCAGCAGGCAATTGTAATGGCAATAACTTATATTGTTTGAACATTACACATGCATTCACATGGTTTACGGTATATACTGGCACATAACCGACTTTGCGCACATGCCTGGCTGCACATGGATATAAAATATAAAACTATGAAATATCAAAGTTTAATAAAATATGAAAGAGCGAAAATATTTTAAAATTGAAATTTAAAATTTAAACCTGAAATTATTATTTAAGGTCGTGACGACGTCTGTGTTTTGGCGAAGAGTTTAAAATTTCAATCGCTCGACCTCAGCCTGAAACCAAAGCGAAACAAATGCAAATTCTTGCTTTTCGCCAGCTATAGGCTACAGTAACATGGCACACGTTACACCAGCCATCATCAGCGGTGCTGTTAATATGCCTGTTCGTACTGTACATGGCATCCACATGTGCACGGTTACAGGATCTACAACACAATGCATGGTTAAAGCAATTTATAATAAAGTAGCTATATTGTTAATATTAACACATAGTATTCACATATACACGTTTTACATAGAGCATCTCACTAACTGCTGCCATCAGCAAATCAATTTAACATGTAAAAGTAACATATAGTTCGTACTAAACTGCAATGCGTATGTATGTAACACATACATAACATTTTTATTACACATACATTCTAATTTAAAACATATACGAACGACATTTAATATATTTAGTAAATATAAATAATAAAATATAATACATATAATTTATGAAGTATTTTTATTGCAACATATCACATGTTTGTTTAAAGATAAGCATTTATATTTATATATATATAATCTATATTAAATTGATATTTTATAATTGCTGCGTTTATCGTATTATTAACTTCTTTATTTCAGTATAAATAGATCTATTTAGATACTATTGATTGTGTTTTGATATTTTAATACATTTCTTTATGTGTTTCTTACATTTATTAATACATTTTACGTAATAAATTATGTACGTAATACTACTAACAGTCAAAAGAGTGCGCGTTATTTCGTAATAAATTAAATAAATCAAAAGGTTATTTTTGCAAACATTACAAAATGAATAAAACCAAAAATCATGGCATCATTATATTAACAATAAAACAGTAAATTGAATTATATTGTGTTAAAAAATAAATCGGATGGTTTGATACTGAGCTGATATCATTTTAAATTGTATCCCATGTGGGTAATAGATGATGAATAACATATTTTACCAATAAAACAAATAATAATACAATCACAAGCTAAAAGAATGATAACAACTGTAAAAAACAATCACATAACTATTATTTTCAAATTGCATTTGACACAAATACAAAAAATATTATCCCATCATTTTACGTATTTATTAAACTTGTTTAAAGAAAATGATGAAATAACACATACCATAAATATAAAAATATTTTTTTGTGTTATAAAAAGCAAATTATGAAATATTTTGATGAAAACTTTCATTTAGAAAATTCTAACGCGCATTGATTTATTTTCAAATTATAACGGCAATCTTCTTTGCGTCATGTTTATATTCATATTCCGCGATGAAATCTATGGCCGAAATTTTATGAATATTTTGGTTGAAAAATGAATCAAGAATTATTAATTTTACCCATACATGTTTATGTTTTGGTAATGCTTATGAAGATAATGAAATTTCAAAATTATTATGATAAAAATCCAAATAAAACAATTTGTAAAATCCCAAAAAAAGCATTTTTATCTTTATCCGGATTTGAATGAAGTTCATCGTCATATGATAATTTTATTTAAAAATTACGCGATTTTAACAAAATGGCAACTGCAAAATTTTTCAAAATAAAATACATCTTCTTTCATTTTTAAGCAATTCATTATTGTTCATCTAAACGTTCGAATGTTGTATAATAAATGACCAGTGATATAACAAATATTATAAATAACAGTGCAAATATTGGATGGTATATTGGATAAAAATAATAAAATAATATTAAAAGTTTTTAAACAGTCTTTAAAAAGTAAAAAAAAAACATGAGAACGATGAATGATACAGTTATAATTTGATTTTTCTACTTCATCAAATGATTCTGATTCTTCTGACTCTTCTGATTTTGAGTAATAATAATAATAATAATAATAATAATAATAATAATAATACAATAGCCAGCAATAATAATAATAATAATAATAATAATAATAATAATAATAATAATAATAACAATAATAATAATAGTAATAATAACCAATAATAATAATAACTGTTCCATATTTTCAAAAAAGTTTATAAAACTGAGTCAGTATCAGATATGTTGAAAATATTTCAAATCACTTTACAATCAGAAAAAATAAAAAATTATATCTCAAAAAGAAGCTTATTCTGGACATTTTATATTGCATTACCAATTCATTTTTTAAATATAAAGTTTGCATATTGCGATGGTTTCAAAGACTTAATAAAATGGATATTAAAATGCTTTCATCAATTTATTATTCTTTATTGAAAAAATTAAATTTGAAAAGATTATGAAAAATAATTTCTTTCAATTTTGAAGATTTTTATCGGTTGTTTTTAAAAAAAAATCACGTATTAATGAACCATACTCTTAAAAATTTTATTTTCAATAAGCAATAATAATAATAATAATAATAATAATAATAATAATAATAATAATAATATAATAATAATAATAATAATAATAATAATAATAATAATAATAATAATAATAATAATAATAATAATAATAATAATAATAATAATAATAATAATAATAATAATAATATGCACTGTGAATATTTTATTAAATTCAAGTAATCAATAGATGAAAATCGACAATATTTTAAACATTTAAAAAAATTACATATATTCAACAATACATTTCAAACAAATTTATAATTTTAATCAGCGAAAAAACAGACAACCAATTAATTCTTTTTAAACAATCGCAAAAATGAATTTATTACATATAATAAAATTGGTAGATTTTATTCATCAGATATACCAAAGCTCGTATTTCTGAAAATATTTCACCTGTTAATAATAATTTAAAACATCGTTTGTGAATGTTTCAACAAATACACCAAGTATTAATTTTGTTTCTTTTGAAGAAAAAATTGATAATTTTTTAAATACAATAGATTTTAATGTTGATGATTGGTCAATTATATTTAATAAAATTAGTGAAAAAACAAGAAAAAAATAAAAAGAAATAGAAAACAAAAAAAATAAAAAAAAATAAAAAAAAATTAAAAATTTGAAAATATAATAATAATAATAATAATAATAATAATAATAATAATAATAATAATAATAATAATAATAATAATAATAATAATAATAACAAAATATTAAAATAATAAAAAAAAAAAATATTATATTTTAATATAAATAATAATAACCATTAATAATTTCTACTACACCCATTATACGTCATTTTTATAATAAATTTACTTGATCTTTTACATTAACATATTCGCTGCGGCATGTTTTTTACAAAATTCATAAATAAAATATTTCTCGAAAACGTTAAAAACGGTAATTTTGATCGTATCAGTATTACTAAAAACGTAATAATCAGCATATTTTGTCATTCTATAAAAAAACAAAAATACATTAGAAAACACCGAAATATTTTCTATAAATATTGCGTTTGTACAATTTTTCATATTTTTCTATAAAAGTATTAAATACAGTTAATAACTTAGTTTTTATTAAATTTATTTTTTTCAATATTAAAAATTTTCCATTAATTTGAGATTAGTTATCTTTATTATCAATAGCATCTTTTATAAACACTCAGATTATGTTATGGTTATCAATCTTTGTTGTTGTCTATGTTTTCGTAAGAATTATGAATTTCTTTAATGCTTGAGGTACAGCCATCTTTGCTTTGATATGATAAATGTTCCAAAATAGAATTCTGCCCACTTACAGGGATACGCTGCAGAACGTGAGGTGATGCAGAAGACTATCTACATACATCAAACATGAACCAGTTATTATTATTATTAATATTATTATTATTAATATTATTATTATTATGTGTTATTATTATTATTATTAATATTATCATTATTATTATTATTATTATTATTATTATTTTACTATTATTTATTATTTTATTATTATTTATATTTTATTATTTCTTAATAAATCAAAAAGGACTATTAAATATGTCACAAAACGGCAGACAAATGCACTTTAAAACGAAGAAGATCGAATATGAAAGGGGAACGGAAACCTGTTCCGCAATCCAGTAACGCAGATCTCAAATAAAAGACACAACAATACATCATTATAATGTTTTACAAGCATTATCGACGCTGACAACCCTTTTTTCACCGCGTTGCAATCACGTTTTCAAGTTGACACCTGACTGCCACCTGAGGGAATATAACAATAAATAACGCAGTGACAATCGCCAATACATAAACCTGGTGATATCCCGGCTTATTTTATTGGAAAATTTTCCCGGCGGTTGATTGATAGTACTGTTTGATAAAGATTTGTGTCGTGGTTTTCATCTTTACAAGCTTACTTCACCCTATCGCACCGAAAACGCATAAATTCCAGATTGATTGAATAAAAATTGTAATCATCGCTCGGTTGATTAGTGACAGTGATTGATCATATTGAAAAACGTCGTGCTGTCATTTATGTATTTAATGTTAATTTCTGATGAAACGAACTTTGTTACCATCTATGCATACGGCACGGCAATGTTTAGATATGCAATTCTGAAGATGAAATATTTGGCTATCCAGTTGGAATATTTGCATATGCTTGTTGGTTAATGTCAACTTTGCGAAGGTGAACACGCCAATTATTAAAAACTGGTAGTCGTGTTTTCAGGTTTAAAGATATTCCATGTTAACAACACCAACAGATACCGCGTATGATGATTTTGTTAACAATAATAAATTATACATGATTTATTAAATAAATAATAAATTATATAAATAAATTTGTAATAAATATAAATATTTAATACAAATTAAAAAAATAAAAAATTAAAATTTTATTTTACAGGGGTTACAACTTAAGATTAAAAGATATGACACATCAATAATGGTATAAGTTTAAATAATAAACTACCGGTACCGTAATTTGTTTGTATTTTGACGATAAACATTATAAATAATTATTTTAATATGAAAGTTGGCTACCTTTCAAAAATTACATCTTCTTGTTGGAATCCTGTGCCAGCAAAATGTTGTACTAATGGGGCGAAAACTTGAGATAGTATACCAAAAAATAAACGCGTCAACAGAATTATTGTTTTAACCGAAATAACATGCACATCATAATAATAATAATAATAATAAAATAATAATAATAATAATAATAATAATAATAATAATAATAATAATAATAATAATAATAATAATAATAATAATAATAATAATAATAATAATAATGAAATAGAAATATTTATTTTCTATTTTTTAATTTTAGATTATAAAACCAACACAATTTCATACATTCTCAAAGTTTTAACAAAGCTTTGAGTTTAAATTCTACAGGAATTAGTATTATTTTCAATCTTTTTTCATCATATTTACATCGTATATATTTGACAAAATCAAAAATGTTTGTGATATTTTTAAAGTATGAAACTTTCATTTCATCAAAATTATTCGAAAATGGTAAATTTTTATTATTTTAATTTTATTTATTATATTGAATAAATTTTTATTTTATTGGCCTGTTGTAACAGCGGCTGTTCAAAGTTGACAGAAAATAATAAAAGAAATGTTAATAATATTCTACAAAATAAATTTATTTCTTTATATAATTATACATATTGACACCTTTATTCAATATAGATTTTTATTATAATAATAGTAATAATATCTCGCTTTCATATATGCAGCGCGCAATTTAAAAATAAAATGCTATTGTTGTAATAACAATAATAATAGTAATATAACCTTTTTCTTATCTCGCTTCATATATACGCGACAAAATATTATCGTATAGTATACCCAATAATAATAGTATTGTGTTTCTTTGTTTTAACGCTCGCTTTAAGCGCGTCTTTGTTATGTTTTTTTCAATACGTCGTAGTTCACATTAGCAATATATGTGGCAAATATCAAGTTAGTAATTAAAAAAAAAATAAATGTTGATAATTCAAATATCTTTTTTCAAATTCGGCTTATTTTTTTGTGACATTCTCCTTAAAACATACACCATGCGACATCATCTAGCTGACATGATGACGCCTGGTTTGTAATTTTTTAAGCGTTTTATTAAATTTTTTTCTATAATTATTTATTTATTCACACAACTCAAATATTTTTTAATAATTTTAATAAATAACTAATTAAAAGATAAAATATTTTTTCGGTATATTAAGCAGTTTTTTTGGTTTTTTTTAAGTATAAAGATAATGGATAAAACTAATAAAAATATTTTCTTTGATTCAATGAATTTTTCTTCTTTGGAAGAATATACAAATAAATATAAAGATACTTTAAATACTGCGATTTTGGAAACAAATAATAAATTAATAAAATTTCCTCCTTTAAAATTACGTCGCTACCGAGATAATTTTTTTAAATACGATAAAGAATATTTTGATGAAATTTTTTTATATGACACGTTTGTTGATAAAGAAATATCAGACAAAAATTTTTCTCAGTTAATGTCTCAGATATATAATAAATATTATGTTTTGTTTAAAGCATTTTCTCAAATAAATACCCCAATTCCAAATATCAATAATGAAAAATATATTTTTGATTATGCCCCACTTACTGATCAAGATAAAAAAGAAATTGTTGAACCAATTTTAACTCATCATAAACATTTAATAGATTACAATGAAAATTTTATTACATTATACATGAAACAACAATCTTTAAAAACAAAAATTAAGGAAATTGAGGAGGAAATTATAAAATTGACTAAAATTTATGATGATTTAAAATTGACACCTACTTTTCAAAATTTAAGTCCTGAAGTTATTGGGTTCGATGACGAATCTTTTTCTGCATACATACAAACGTTAAACGATCGAATAAAAGAATTACAAGATCAAATTTCTGCTCTTATCACAACCTTCGAACTTCGTCGTAATACCGATAATACTAAAATAATTCGTGAATTTTTTGCAGAATTGTCTCTTTTGGACAAAACGTCAAATGGTGATATAATTTTAGCACGAGCTATTAATGAATATTTACCCGAGTTAAATATAAATCGTGATCCCAGTTTGCGCGCACTATACGCCGATGGTTATGAAAATTTGAAACGTGATTATAAACGTCTTCGGCAATCAAGATTAAAAGATTTAAAACGTTTGATTTAAATTATAAGAATGGTTTCCTCCTCAGTTGGTTTTTTAAAACATACAACTGTAAATTTATCTGGTAGTTTTTCAAATTTATTTTTGAATATTGATTTTGATTTTTCATTTAAACGTTCTGTTTCTTGTAATGATTTGTCAAATAAAGAAATTATTAAACAAAAAAATAAAAATATTAAATATATATCAAATAAATATAAATCAGATGAAAATTTAAAAATTTCTAACGAAACAACAAACAAACAAACGGATTATTAAATTATTTTTTTTTTTAATTTGATTATTCAATATTATCAAAAAAATGTGTTGTTTTTTTTTATATTATCTATAAAAATGGAAAATGGATTTATTGTTTCATTATCACTATTACACAACACAGTACCAATTGTCATGAATATTGGTATATTTTTTTTAAATTCTTTATAGTTATTAACGTCTAATGCATGAATTAAAGTAATTATTTGAAATTTTTTATTCAATTTTTCATTTTTTTCTAATGTTTCATTTTCATTTTGTAATTCATAATTTTCCTTTTTCAAACTTGTAAAAAATTCATCGGGTAATGAATTACATATTTTAAAAACTTTTTCAAAATGTTCTATATCAATACATATATATAATTCTAAACCTTCTATTAATTCAGTATATTTTATTTTACAACCAAAATTTATGTTATTCTTAAATAAATATACATGTTTTACCCCCCATACAGTACAATAATATAATTTTATACAATTAATTATTGATTCATTATTAAATTTATTGATTATAAAAAGTATTTTTTCTAATATTTCATTTCTATTTATTTTTGTATATATTTCACATGAAAAATTTTTTTCTTCTATTTGATTATTTAAATTATTTCTTTTCTCCAAGGCTTTAACATAATATTCTTCCACTGTTTTTTTATTATTTTCATGCAAATCAAATTTTGATGTCATTCTCTTACTTTATTTTTTTACAGTTTTTTTATTTTTATCATTCATAAGATATGGAACAATTAACGGATCGTGATGTTACTGCATTCTTACAAACAAATTATCGGCTTATTAATGATTGCTTGGATGCTGAATCCACACCCGATTTTACTTTGGCATCGAATTTAAATTTTTCTATTGCACAAAATATAGCTTCTTTTTTACAAAGACTCCGTAGTAATCCAGATCAAACTTTTTTTTCTGTTGATACATTGAAACGTATGGAGTTACAAATTTCTTTTAGAATTGCTCGCGCTGTTGCAATTTCATCTCATAAAAATGTTAATTTTGGAAATTTATCATTTTCATTTGCCACTGAGAGAAAAATTGAAGAAGATTTAAAAAAAATTTCTCAATCCACATCATCTTCAAACGACGTTGGTAACACTGATGCCGATTTATTAGATGAATTTGACGAAACTCTTGATCCATTTGATAAAAAATTACACGCCGGTTTACTGGAATTACCCGATTATTCATCATCACAAAATATTGCCGATTTAATTGGTTATCGTGAAGAAACAAAACAAATGGCATTTTCTTTAGTACAAGAAGGTTTAGATAATAAATCGAAAAATTCTAAATCTGTAATTTTATTTGGACCACCAGGTTCTGGTAAAACCACTAGTGCTATTGCTTTGGCTAAACAATTTAAATTTCTTTATGTTTATGCACAATCAACAAATTTAGTATCTGCTTACATTGGTCAAACTACAAAAAATTTAAGATATTTGTATAAAATTGTTAGAATGATGGTTAGGGCACGTGCTAAAGCTGAAAATTTAGATATTCGTCGATATAAAGCTGTTTTATTGATTGATGAAGTTGATGGTATAATTAAAAATCGTGCTGCTAATTCTATATCTTCTGATGAATATAGTAGAATTACCACAATGTTACAAATTTTAGAAGCCAATGATGGTTCTGATAATTCAAAAATTATTTCTATTTTTACAACAAATAGATTAGATAATTTAGATTCAGCCTTTATACAGAGATGTATACCAATTTTCTTTGGTTATATAGTAAATCCTGAAGAAAGATATAGTATTTTTAATTCAATAATATCACCACAATTAGATAAACCAATTTCTACATTTAATAATTTTAAAGTACCATTTGATTTTGTACCAAGAGATTGGGTAAGATTAGTAAATAAAGATATTAAAGATGCACGATTGAATAAAGTACAATATTTTTCTACTGATTTAAATAATTTAAAATCATTAGTGGTTGAAGAAGAAATTCCAAAATTGTCATTTGATGAATTTACGGATATTTTGTCGAAAGCTTCTGCTGCAACCCCAATTACGTCATATTTTTCATTTGTTCCTCCACGTGATCATGTAATTAATTGGATTAATGCTAACCCAAACGAAGAGTCTGTGTTACCTATATTTAAATTATATCTTGAATCTTTGTCAATTGGGTCGTAATACTTTTGATCATTATAAGAATTTAGAATTCAAAAAAAAATTTTGATTTATTTGTTTTTTGTGTTTTTATTTATTTTTTATAAGTACATTTTTTTATCATTTTATTGTTTTACATTTTAGTATTTTACAAAATTTTATTTTCTTCTATAGTAATTATATTAACATCATTTTCCCCATTATCCCTTTTTTTGTTTTTAGTGCATAAATTTTTTATTTTTTGTAAATTATGTAAAAGTAAATGTAATTGTTTTAATAAATAATAGAAACACGAGCATGATTCATCATTTTTTAAAGTACAACAACTATCACTTTTATAAATTTTATTTTCCAAATCATCATTTTCTTCTATATCTTCGTTTATCTTTATTTTTTTGTTTTTATTTTTTTTTATTTCTTCTTCATTGTCCATATTCACAATATTGTCATACGTAACAATTTTATCTGTTTTTATAGAATATAATTTTTCTTTTTTTTCATCAGTATTTATTGTTTCATTTTGTTTTATTTTTTTTTCGTCAAAATTTATATCTGACATGATTATGCTTTTCTTAAGTTATAATATGCACACTTTTTTTCAATATGTATTACCTATTATTCTTTTAATTTTATTGGTTATATATTGTTTTTATAAAATTAGAAATCCTAAGCCTAAACCAATTATTTTTGATGTTAGTAAAGATAATATTGCTAATGTAAAAAAACTGAATTCGAAAATGTATGCCGAAATTGGTCCTATTTCTCCAGCTATCAGAAATATTCGTTCTTTAAAACAATCTGATTTTCACGTACCATTAATATCAGACAATAAAGATAGTAATTTTGATCATAATGAAAATGATGATTTAATTATTACTGAAATTCCAGATTCACCCAAAGACATAGTAATTTCAACAAAAGTTCAATTATAAAACTAATAAAAAATATTTCAATTTATTTTACTTAATCAATTTTTTAAATTTTCATACAATTTTTTATTTTTTTTCTTATTTTATTTATTTTTTTGTTTATAAAAATTTCAAAAAAATTAATTTTTTTTTTCAAACTTATTTTCAAAGAAAGCAATAATAGTATTCGTTTCAAATAGCGAATTTATGGGTAAAAATTTTAAAACATCTTCAATGAATAATTTTTCATTATAATATAAATTTCCGTCTAAATATAAAAAATCTTGAACTGTCCATTGTGTACCAACATTAAATTTATAATTCGATGGCACCTCTCTACTCTTTGTTACAAAATTATCCAAAAATTTACTATTTTCTGCAATTTTTTCATCATTCATTTTTTCAAAAATATTTTGATAACATTTTGGAATACCATGTATATTATTATCTACAGATTTATTTTTTTCATTTTCATATTTTTTTTGAATTTTCATTAAAACATCAAAATTACCACTAGATTTTGATAAAATATTTATTATTGTATTCATACACATTGGATTTTCACCTATAAAAATATTTGGGATTTCATGATGAATAATTTTTACATAATAATTATAGAATGTAGTACACTCTTTATCACCATAATTACAACAAATCATACTCGCCAAATCATCTAATAAACATTTACTGTTTGTTGTAGCTGAAATTTTAGATGCGGACCAAATTGTCTCGTAAAGTTCAAGTTTTTCAAATATTGTTAAATTATTATTTTTTTTCAATATATTTTTATAAATATTTCTGAATGAATTTAATAAAAGAATTTCATATAAATTATAATATTTTCCCCAAAAATTTTTTGCTCTCTGTTTTGCTTTTTCATTTTTAAAAATATTTATTCTATAAATTAAAATTCTGACACAATTATAAATATCTTGAATAATTTCATTTTCTTTTTTTCTGACAAAAATATCCTTTTTTAGTCCGGATAATATTTGAAAAAATCTATGTGTTTGATTTTGTGAAAAAATATGTCTATTTCTATTAAAATTTAATAAATTATTTTTCATGTAATAATTTATTTCTAAATTTGATTCGATTCCTCGACAAAAATTTAAATTATTCGTATCACCATCATAATCTTCATTTTTATTTTTTGCATTTAAGGTATTTACTTTTTTTATGTCTGCATAATTATTATCATAAATAAATATCAAGTCATAAAAATCAATACTCCCGTCATGTATAACTGGATCTCTTCTGTCAATTATTGTAAATGAATCAATGTATTCTTTTTTAAAATCTAATACGTATTTTATATTTTCAATTTGTAATAAATCTTTATATTTTGTAGTTTCAATTTTTTTTAAGCATTTTGGTAATTTGTAATAGTTTAAATCAAAAATTTTACAAATAGAATGTAGTGGTAGTATACAAGAATAACATGGAATTGTTGGTGCTGGTAATACATACATTCTCATTGAATTTGATAGTGGATATGTTATATTTATAAATAAAAATGATTTATTTGATTGCAAAATATCCTTTGTGCTTCCCCCCTTTTGCGTTGGTAGCGTCAGATATTTTATTAAATTTTCCAATGGACTTTGTTTTTTTACTTTATCACTGTGTAACAACTCTCCATTTTTTTTTAATTTGTATCCAATATCATTTTTAATCACGAGACGATAAAAATTATTTATGTCAACAAACTCCAAGTAGGGTAGATTAATTTCATTTTTCTGATCGAAATATTTAAATCTCGTGTTAACAATTGTCATTGGACCAATATCTTTTATTTTGTTGATAATATTTTTATTTTTATTGTATAGTTTGTATAATTTTTCAAATTCTTTTGTTGTTATTGTCAGTTTATTTTCTTTTTTTATGTGACCAATTTTAAATTCATTGAAAAAGTCACCTTCTTCATTCTTGTTTACCACATTCATTTCACTAAAAAAAAAACATAATATATTTTTTTTAAAAATTTTTACTTATTTTTTTATTTTTTTTTATTTTTTTGAATATATTAAATTATTTTTTAAATAACTTTTAATATACAAATTCTTTTTCTGGAATTTCTATATTACTTTCTATATTATCGCATGTTATTTTATATTGTTTTGTATTATTTATATTTCTCGTTAAAGATATTTTATTCTCTATATGAATTATTTGATGATTTTTTTGATATATATATAAATCGTCAAAACTCACCTTTTTATTAGTAGGTTTTATAGCGTAATTAATTATGCCATGCGACGTTTTTGGATATCCTTTAAATAATAAAAAGTGTCTCCCACTATCAACTCTGACAACAGCAACATATAATTCTTTGATATCCGTTGTTAAACTCATAACCGGTTCTTTATTCAGACAGATATAATTTATATAATCAGAACTACAAGGTGTTTGTTTTATTAGTGATAATTCTGACAAATCATATTCGAATACATCACCCGTATAATCATAAATATGTATATTGTTTTTTGAATTTTCATTTCCATAACATATTGTAATGTCATCATTATTATTTATTTCATCAAATTCATACACAATAAAATCAATATTATTAATTCTATTTTTCAAATACTTTTTTAAATCTAAATACATTTTTTTTTCTGAATTTTTTTCATTTTCCAACCATGAGCGGACAATTATATTTTCCGTTGCAATTTTTTCCAATTCATTTCTCATATAATCGGGATAAAATCTATTTAATCTATTAAATTCTCTTCGTCTATTGTCTTCATTTTTACCAACAGAATATATTTTCAATAACTCATCATAAATACCATCAACGTTAGCTCTTAATTTTTCATACATTTGTGGATAATCTTCATAAAATACTTGGCGTAATATTGATGTTTTTATTTTTTTATACATTGGATTTTCTAGGTCAATTGGTGGAAATCTAAATTCTAATTCTTCACGTTTTTCTGATAATGAATATTTAAGTAAATTTTTAACAACACCATTATTATATATAAAACAAAAATTATCTAATAAAATTTTTTCTTTTTTTGCTTTATACATATAGTTTGACGTTATGAATAAATCTTTTATTTTGTCTGATATTAAAATTTTATGTTTATATAATTGTTCAAAATATTTTATAGTAATACCATTTATTTTTAAAATTCCATTTTGTGATTCATCCACCCATTCATTTTTATAATGTGGTAAAATTTTTCTATTTTTATTGATTCTAAATAATGATCTTAAATCTGAACTAAATAATGTCATTGTTATATTTTCATTTGATGCTTCTTCATCTAGTCCCATATAATCATTTTGAAGAAAGTTATTATTTTCTATTTTATATTCCTCATCATCATATATTATTTTATCATATTTCAATCCAGCTCGATCATAAACAATTAAATTATTTGATTTATTTATTAATAAATTTAATGTTGGTATAATTTTACTTGAATTATTATTTGTTATTATTAAATCTCTATATGTTGTTATTATATGTACTAAACACATAAACATATTGAAATCGACAATATTATTTTTTGGAGATGTCATTTCTAAAAGATTTTCTGCTAATATTATTTTTCCCATTTCTTTTGGATAGTTAAAATCAGTTTTTAAAATTCCGCACGGTAAATGTAATCTTCTTTCTAACGTCAATAACCAATATTTTTCGATATTAGATAAATTGTGGTTTCTAAATATTACTGTCATTCGTATATTAAATTCTTTCTGATTGCATTTATCGGGAGTTTCGTAATTTAAATATTTTTCCCATAAATTTACCAGTAATGATTTTTTATTTAGTAAACTTATTTTATCTTTTATCATGCGCATTTTATTACTGTTTGATTTTTCATTTGCATTTATAAATTTAGCAATTTCACTCAATACATCTCTCTCTTTATCAAAATCATTCGATCTTTCATAGTCATCCAAAGTTTTTGTTGTGATATCATTTTTTATAAAATTATCTATGTTATTTATTATTTCTATAATTTTTGGTTTAATTTTTTCATTTTGATTAAACTCATCATCTATTTTTATTTTGTTTCGGTATGTTATTTTATCTTTATTATATTGTATATTTTTTTTTATGTCCGTTTCATTTATTGAAAAAGTTATTAATTTTTCCGAGTCTAAATTTTTTTCAATTTCTTCTTTTTCATTTTTAGAATTTTTATTGATATTAATGTTTTTTTCTTTTTTTTGTATTTCTTTTTTTATTTCTAATTTTTCACCTTTTTTTTGATGTTCGTGTGATGATGATATAAAGTATAAAAGTATTATCATTACTAAAAAACATATTACTACAAACATAGAATTATTTTCTGTAGTCATCTTAAATTAATGGTTTTTAGTTTTATAAGATGTCTTTTACAGATAATAATAATAATAATAATAATAATAATAATAATAATAATAATATTAATAATAATAATAATAATAATAATAATAATAATAATAATAATAATAAATCCGATAATAATAATTACAACACTTTTATAAATTTTGATAATTATTGTAAACAAATGTATTTACGTAATTACATTTATGAATATTTTCTCAATAACTTTCAACCACCAACACAACAAATTTATCATATTCAAAAAAAAAATGGATTTAATCAACATGAAAATATAAATAGTTGCCTTTCGCAAAATGATAAATATCCTGAAAATAAAAATACAAAAACAATTAATGAAAAGGTTGAAAAAGAATTATTTTCAAATACCTCTGATTTTGATGATTCGGAAGAAATTGGTGATATTAATTCTTATTCTTCTTTCTCAATTGATATGAATTCTAATCATTCTGGTACAGATTTCTCTTCAAACGATTCTGATTTTACATCAGATGATGATTCATATTTAGAATATTTATTAGAAAATGATGAAGGTGAAGATTTAAACATTGATGAAAAAGATTATTCTTGTGATGATTGTTGTTATTATGACGATATAAATTGTCACTTTGTAAAAAAATCTGACAAAGAAACACATGATTTTTTATTTGAGGAGAATTTATATTTTTATAAACGTTTCTCCGATATTACATTTTATTTCATGTCTCTTTTTGATAATAATTATATATACAATTTTAAAGATCAAATTTGTTTTAATAAAACGGTAATTATTGAAGGTAATGATTTTAAAATTATGCTTGATAATGCATATTCACGTGAAATGTTTATATCTGATAATGCAATTACAAATATTGTAGCATTACAAAAAAATTATTAATAAATTTCTAAAAAAAAAATAATTCAAAATTTTTTTTATTTTTTATTTTTTTTTTTAATTTTTTAATTAGCATTTATATAAACCTTTATATTTTTTGAATTCATATATTGAAAATATTCCAATATATTTCCTATAAATGTATTTATTATTATAATATTCAACCCATATATTGTATTTTTTATGTCAATACAAATTTTTTCAAAATTTGGTTTTTCACCAATTATCGATGTTGACATTTTTAAACCAGTAAATGAATCACCTCTTGTATCATTTATATAATTATATTTTATGGTGTTTATATAATTATATTTTAAATATTTATTATTTATTATAGATTTGTGGGATATAATATCATTTACACATTTATTTGCTAAATACGCTTCATGTGCTGATGGTTTTTTTGTAATATAAATATCAAATTCAATAAATCCTGCTTGATTGTTTAGACTTGTTTTTGTTTCAAAATCGCTAAATTTTTTTATACAAAATTGTAAATCATAAACATTTTTTAATACCCATATTATTTTTATTTTTTTTATATTCAAATATTTATTCATTATTTTTCGATCTATTATTTTTTCAATAAGTGTCAAGTGTGATGTTATTTGCGTACCCGTACTAATAAAAAATAGATTTGTTGATCTGAAATTTTCTCGAAAAATTTTTTCTTCAATATTTATTTTTTTTGATGTTATACTGTCATACGGACCACGTATTTCAATGTTTTGTTCATTATTCGTTATTATATTTAGGAATTCTTTAGTCCAATAACCAGTTATTTTTATCATTAGTGTAATTTCGAATTTTAAATCAACAATGTTTGTGATTGTAAAACTATGCCATTCGTTAAATGCAATTTTATCACATTTTATGTCTATGTAATTTCCACATTTATAATTTATTTTTTTTTTTAACACAAAAGTTACTTCGTAGACCGTATTTTTTGATTTTGAACAATTATTGAAACTGTTTGGATATATTTCATATTTTTTTATAGAAACTTTTTGTTTTGATTGTAATGTTAATATATAATCTGAAATTTCAATTGATAAATATATTATTGTCCAACCATAATTATTATGATGAGTTATCAATACTAATATTAAACAATAAAAAATATATTTATGTAATTTCAAATATATTCTATTATGATTTTTTAAAAATTTATTTGTAAATATTGCTATTAAAATTGTAAATATCAATAAAATATTTAAAATTATACCAGTTATTGAATATGAATTTATCATATTCATCATATTTTTCATTTTTTTGATTGATAAATTATAATTTAAACAGTGACAAATAATATGACCAACTGCTGAAATGAAAAAATTTATACCAAATAATTTGTGTAAAAAAACAAAATTTATATCTATTTTATTAATTACATTAAATATAATTTGAAAAATATTTTTATTAGTTATTAGTAAAATATATAGTAAACATAAATTTATCTTCATTCCAAAATATTTAGCAAAACTTATGACCAGATTTTCATTTTTTAATTCATATAATAAACCGTATAAACTCGCAGGTATTTCGATTAATATAAATTTTATAAGTATATATTTTGCAATTTGAAAAAATTTAAATTTTCTACTCATCTTAAAGTTATTTTTTGACACAAAATTTGTTCTATAAGTTTTACACTATTAAAATGTCCACTAATATCATTACCAATACTACTATCACTTCACCATTATTATCATTATCATATTCCGATGCTAAAACAGAAAGACATATGAAAAATATAAATTGTTTTGAAAAGTTATGGAACCAATTTAACAATTGTGAGGAATTTGATAAAAATTCATTATTATCACATATAAATGATTTAGTTGACAAAAATTATAGCGTTTCATATATCTTTTCTTTGTTAAATTGGTATCGTAGTGTTTTGTTAGATAAATTTCCCGTTACAAAAATTGAGCTTCGAGCATTAAAACGTTCAATTATAAACATAATGACTGCTAAAAATCCTCAAGATTCTGATCCTTTGAGTTGTCGTTTTGCAATGTCTGAAAAATCATTTATTGGTTTTAAAATAAAATGTCTTGAAATAATTAAAGACCAATCACATTTTAAAAATTTTAATTTTCAAAATTCAAATTTATTTGCATATTCTTTTTTAATGATGTATTATACCGGTAAACGTTTGGCTGATATTGCTTTGCTTGATGAAAAAAATTTAAAAAAATTACATACAAATTGTTTTGTGGTTATTAAAATTCCTAAAGTAGAAACAACTGGTAGAATTAAAATTGACGAATCAACATCTGATGGTAAAGAATTTTTAAATATTTTATCATTAATTTTAAATAATGAAATAATTACTTCGCAATTGCCATTTGATCAGTACACAAAAAGAAAAACTTTTTGTCGTTTGTTTGCATTTCTTTATAAAGAAGTTAATGATGGAAAACCAAAACCAAAAGGTTTAGGAATGCATGCCTTGAGAAGACGTATTGCTGGGTTAGCTTTTAGAGAGGGTGTTAATATTGAAGATATTCGTGAGAAATTGGACCATTCAAATATAAAACAAACTAATACATATATAAATAAATTTTTATTCAATACACAATAATAAATATATAATAATATATTCAAAATTTAATTTACGAAATATATAACAATGAATATACTAATAAAAAAAATAATTTTAAAAATTTAAGCTTTTTCAATTACATCATCAAGCATTTTTTTTGATTCATTTATCTCGCTTTCACAAGAAAATAAAATATTATTTATTTTTTTTGTTGTATCAGGAAGTAATTTATCATTACGTTCACAATTAAAAACAAAAGTCATTTCATTGATTACAAAAAATTCATAAATTTGTTCATTAATTAATATGTTGTTTTTTAAATTTATACATACTGTTATATCATCAAATCTTTTCCATAAATTATTTATTTTTATAAAATAAATATTATCATTTGTTTTAAGATATGCTATATTTTCATTTAATTTATAATATTTTAATTCTATTGTTTGATATGGTTTAATTTTTACATATTTATAATTTTTTTGAAAATTATAAATTAAATTACAACTTTTTTCACCTTTTCTTAATTTTATTTTACTAACCATTAATAAACCATCATTCTCCATATCATATTTATTATCTATTTCTTTTTCGTTTTTTATCATGTTATCAAAGTCTTGCCAGATTTTTTCTACTTTATATTTTATATCTTCATCCTTTTTTATGAAAGTTGATACTTTTAAATTTTCATTATTAATATTATTTTTTTTTATTGCCTCTAGCATTTTATTTGATTGATAAATATCAATTTTAATAAAATTATCATCAGTTTTTATTTTTTCTTCCACACATAAATATTTAGATATATCATTTATTTTTTCAATTATATTTTTTGTGTATTCTGGTAATAATATAAATGCACTATTACCAATTTGTTCATCATGTTTTTTATAATAATTTTTACTACCACTAAATGATTCATATAACGGATTAATAAATTTAATATAATTATTTCTCACAGCAATAATTTCTGTCAAATATAATATATCCGAACAAATTTCTAATTGATATAAAAAATTTGTATTTAATAATTCAATATTATTATTTTTTTTAATTTTATATTTTTTTCCATCTTTTGTTTGTAATATATCATTTCCTAAGTATACACCAATTGTTTGTAGTCCATTTTTTTTAAATAAAAATAAATTTCTATTTTTTCTTTTTTCTACAAATTCTACAAAATTTTCCTTTTTATTTAGGTTGTTGTATATTCCAGTTTCTATATATATAGTTGTCAGTTCTTCATTTATATCTAACATTATATCAATATTTGGTTTTTCTATATACTCCATATATTTTTCAATTTCTAAAAAAGATTTCGACAATAATTTCATGTTTTTTATTAAAATGTTATCACAATTTAAATTACTATAATTATCTTCAACATTATATTCATTTTCGGTATTATCATTGTTACATATCAACGAGTCATTCTCAAATTCTTTTTCTAAGTTTATTTCATAATTTATTTCTGAAAATTCATTAATTATAGAACATAAAGCTATACGACAATCATTATCATCAAAAAAGTAAATTTTTTGAACCATAGTTACGCCTAAATTTGAGTCACTAATATCTTCTTCTGATTTTTTTACATTCTCAAAAGACATTGTTTTTTCATCTAATTGTAATTCAATATTTTTTCGTATTATAAAATTTCTCGGATATCTATTATTAGAATCTAAAGATATTTCTTCATCATAAAAGAAAATTGAATGATGACAACAATTTGATTTAATGTCACTCATAATTTCAATATTATCTAAAGAAATGTCATTCGATTCCATGTAATTTATACCCATCAATGTCATATATTCACTTAAATTTCTTGGATTAAAGTTTTCAAAAAATCTTTTACTTCCAATTCTTCTTTTTGTGCGACCATGATGAGTAACTCTATAATTTTCAACAATTATATTTTTTTTTCCAAAAAAAATATTTTTTAAAATTTTTTGAGCTGTTTGTATACTGATTCTGTGACGGAATTCGATCTCATTTTCAAAGTCATTAAGATGATCGAGTACCACAGTAGCACCTTCACTAGTAGCACTGGCAGACATTTTTATTATAAAACAGTGTTATTTTTTATTTCTATTTCCAGTTTTTGTTTTATACAAAAAACACAATGTCAAGATCCAGACAATGCAAAATCTTTTAATTTTACCTATAAAGAAAATATTTATAATTATAAACTCAATAGAATTGAATTACTACAGAAAATGGAAAATTATATGGATTATTTTGATTATTATATTGATATTGAAAATTTACCTAAACAGTTATTAGTTATTTATGATTCTGAAAATTTAATTTCAATAAAAAAAACTTGTTATATTGATCAACATCAAAATCACTTTCGCTCAAGCACTGATTCTTATGCTTACAATTTAGCAAGTTTTATTGATTATGTATTTAGAAATGTATTTTTTGATATTATATATAATTTTTCAAATTTACCCGAATTGAATTATTTAAAAAATATATCTTTAACACGTTTATTTGATAAAAAAGATATTACAAATAATACATTTATAATTAAATTTTCCAAAACTAAATATAAACAATCAATTTCAAATTTATTAGTTACAAATGCAAATTTAACTTGGGTTATTTCTCAATCACCTACTTCTTACAATGGCGTTTTAACAACTAATTTATTTTATAGATTTTATCATAATCTTGCACATTCTTTTGGTCTTGGTCATGTGAATGATAATGCCACACATAAATCGGTCATGTATAGGAATTATATTGAAAACCCAAATGTTCTTCCAGAATTATCGGAAATTGATTTTGCTGCTTTGAAATTTATTTATCAAAATTATAAAAAAATTTGGAATTCCGATCAGTATACTACCATTTCTTCATTAGAACACATAACTACTACCGAAGCATCTTTAATACCAAAGAAAATTATTAAAGGTGAAGAATTAAAAAAAAAATATTCTTTTTTGTTTGATTTATTAGATTTTAAATCTGAATAATTATGTTTTATTTTTATATTGTGGATTTTATATTGTGGATTTTATATTGTGGATTTTATATTGTGGATTTTATATTGTTATTTAAATAATTATTTATTCTTATTTTGTTTATTAATTCTTGAATTATTTCATCCTTTTTTTTTAAAACTTCACATATTTTTTGTAGTGTTTCCGTTTCTCCATTACGCATTAAAATTTCTTTTTGAATTATTTGTGTATCTAAAAAACTTGTTTCTATATTTAATTTCAGAAAAAAATCATTATCAACCATTGAAATAATTGGTTTGTTTATATTCATCTTACTCAAAGTATAAAAAATATATTACCCATAAAAAATTGGAAAATGTTTTCATCAGAATCTTTTGAGTTACCATCGTCAACATCATCATCACAAAAGGCAGAAAAAAAAAATACTTGTGATTTGGAAAATATCAATGCCCATAAATATACATTTCAAACATCAAAAATATTATATAATGATGTTTTTTTTTTACACGGTTTTATTAATAATATAATTCCAATTGATTCTATTTTGAAAAATTTCTATTATCATCGTTTTAATTATTTAAATAAAAAAATAACATTCAATTTTGAAAAAAAAAATAAAGAAAAAAATTGTTATAAAAAATTGTCAGAAATTTTTCATATTAAAAAAAGTTTATTTTTTTTAGATGAAGATAATATTTATATTAATTCTAAAAAATTTATGGAGATTGAAAATTTAAAAATAACAAATAGTATTGATTTAATTAGAAAAGATTATTATTCTGAAAATTTTTTTTCAACAACAAGTTTATCTTATTTTAATTTTAATAAAGAAAAAAATATATCAATTTTTAAAATTTGGCAAAATGAAAAATTTTTTCGTGATAATTTACCAAATTTTTTTCCGGATAATTCTAATTCACAAATTAATATATTATTTCCGAATATTGAGCGTCGAGTTCGTTGTTTAAACCATTTACTTAGATTATTAGCATCGAGATTTGAAAATAAAAACCCAATTATTGATCATCTGCATCTTAACTAGTACATAAATTATTAAAATTATTATATATGCATTATTTTATCACAAAATTATTTTTGAGATTATTCGAATTTTAATGTGAAATATATTTTAAACATTTTTGAGATTCTAATCTTTTAACCAAGAGAATAAATTTGAAATTTATTTTATTAGTTGTAAAAATGATATATTGATCCGTGAATTATTTTTAAAAAATTTCATTAATTATTATTTATTTTATTATACTAACGAAACTATTATTTCATATAATAATATAACACCGGAAATTGAGTTTAAAGCATCAATGATATTTTTATACGGACTTGTAAATTGGCAATTATTAAATGATAACAGAGAATTAAATAAAAAACGAAAAAAAACTGCTAATTCAATCTCTTTAAATCAACAATCTCTTTTTAAATCAAATAATAATACGATGTATTCTATTTTTAGTGAAAATAGTATTTCTAAAGTTCAATCTGATTTTGATATTAAAAAATTTAAAGTAAATGGACCTTTTATTAATCGTGGTATTGGTCTTATGCCCAATACTTGTGTTAATGCATTTAATATAAAATTTGAATCTGAATTTAATAAAAATATAAACTAAATAGAAAAAAAGAAATAAAAATGTATTTATTATTTATTCTATTTCTGGATTATAATTTTTTTTAATTATTTTAATTATTTTATTTGTTAAATTTTTATTTCATAATTTGTCGTTTATGTTTATTATTAAATTTTTATTTCATAATTGTCGTTTATTTTTATTATTTGATAAGTTATTTTATTTTTTTTTATATATCCAAGATTAGTGTAATATAAGAATTATGGAAGAAAGTGTAAATAATAACAATGATTCTGATTATATATCTACAGATTCTTTGAATGTTTTTATAAAAATACGACCTTTAAATAAAAAAGAAATTGAAAAAAATGAAAATCAAATTATTTACCCATCAAAAGAATTTTTAAATACTTTATCTATAAATAACAAATATACCTATGAATTTGATAAAATTTTTTATTCAGATATAGATAATAAAAATTTTTTTCTCGAAGCTATAGTTCCTAGAATTTCAAATTTTTTATTAGGATATGATTCAACAATATTAACATATGGGCAAACGTCATCGGGAAAAACATACACTATAGAAGGTAACATTGAAAATATTTCTTGTGATGATGAATTTGGTATAATGTATAATGTTGTTAAAAAAATTTTATTATTCTCTGACTCAATTTTATTGTCATATTTTGAAATATATATGGAAAAAATTTTTGATTTATCATCTCCAAATATAAATACAAATTTAAATATATCTGAAACAAAAAATGGCACTCAAGTAATTGGTTTGATTGAACACGAAATTTTTTCCTTTGAACAATTTATAGAATTTATTAAAAAATCTAAAAATAATAAACATATTGCAAGTACTTTAATGAATGCATCTAGCTCAAGATCACACTGTGTATTAAAATTTAAACGGAAAAGTAAAAATATTATCTACCCAAATTGTTTTTCCATTATTGATTTAGCTGGTTCGGAAAAGCAAAATAAAACTGAAGCAACAGGTCACACACTTGCCGAAGGAAATACGATAAATAAATCATTATCATGTTTATCTAAAGTTATCCACACTTTATCTAGAAAGAAAAAAAATGATTTTATTCCATATCGTGAATCAAAGTTGACACATTTATTGAAAGATTCTTTAACAAATAAATTATCTCAAGTTTTAATAATAATATGTTGTTCTCCCGCTTTATCAAATGTCACTGAAACAAAGTCGTCCTTGGACTTTGGTTTAACAATTAAAAAATTAAATTTTAAATGCCCAATCATCTTTAATGAAACTATAGAAGAACAATTTTCAAAAATTTCTGAGGAAAATTATAATGTAAAAATTTCTGACGAATTATTATTTTCATTTAAACAAAGTTTTCCAGAACATTTAAATAAAGATAATATTAACGATGTTTCGTATATGTTGTCAATAGCTATTGAAAAGTTTAATGATTTATTATGTAATTACAATATGTTATCTTTAACAAATAATAAAAATTTGCAATTGTTTGAGGATATTAAATTTTCACATGAACGAACAATTGATTATTACAAATCAGAAATAAAAAAATATAATCGCGAGGTGTTAATTTTATCTAATGTTATTAAGTCATTATCTGTAGAAAAGCATATTCATGAATAGTTGTACGGAATGAGTAATTAACATTAAGTCTTTAAGTAGGTAATTAAAATTAACGATATGAATATGAATATAATTTAAAAAAAAAACAGTTAATTATCAATCCATAATAATTTTCATTATTGTTGTTTTTTTTGATTATATACATACACATTTTATTTAATTATACACATTATATTTAATTATACACATTATATTTAATTATACACATTATATTTAATTATACACATTATATTTAATTATACACATTATATTTAAATTACACACATTATATTTAAATCATACACATTAAATTTAATTAATCACTTATATTTAATTATACATTTTATATTTAATTAATTACTTATATTTAATTATACACATTTTATTTAATTATACACATTATATTTAATTATACACATTTTATTTAATTATACACATTATATTTAATTATACATTTTATATTTAATTAATCATTTATATTTAATTATACATTTTATATTGAATCATACATTTTTTAAATTCAATAGGTATATGTTTTTATTTAATTATACTTTTCATGAATAATTTTCTAATCTGGCGTCTAATGATTTTAATAAAAACCATATTTCATAACACATTTTTTTATCCTTTGATTCATTAATTTTTTTTTTTACTAAATCATAAAAAATTTTTATTTCTTTCATTGAGTTATTGCCAAGAGTTATATCAATCGAATTTTCTTTTAAAATAAACTCTATATTTTTTAAATTTAAAAATAAAGCATCTTTACATAATTTCTTTTTTTCATTTTCTATAAATCGTTGTTTTTCATTTTTTATTTTTTGTAAAGTTTGTCGGTCTAAAGTAAATAAAAAATCTTGATTATCATCAACATTATTGTTAGTATTATTATTATTATTATTATTATTATTATTATTATTATTATTATTATTATTATTATTAGTGTTGCTTGTTGTTGAACTTGTGCTGCTACTACTTATTGTGCAATTTTCATATTCCTCATACTTATTTTTGCAATTCAAACATTCATTTGGTAATTTAAATATATTTTCATCTTCTGGAATTTTTTCTGGAAAAAATTGTTGTTTTTGAACGATATTTTTTTTATCTCTTAATTCTACCGTTGTTGATAAAGAGTTATCATACATTTTTGAAATTCGATGTTTTAGAATGACATCTTCTTTACAAAGAATATTTAACAATTCCTTACAATTTCCACTTAAAACATACTTTTTTTTTGTAAATGCATCTTCAATTGTACCACTTTTTGTATATACCCAATCATCACTCACTGTTTTTATATTTATTATTTTTGTTTTTGTTTTCATAAATCTCAAATAAGTAATTAATAATTGCTCCTCATGCCACTTTGTTATAAAACATTTTTCACTTTTTTTATTTTCTGAATTTATATAAACATTAAAATAAACATTTATACCCAACAAGTTATTTCCCTTTAAAAACAAATAAATTTCTTTTTTTTTTGTTTTTAATAAATTTTCATAATCGTCATACATATATGAATAAATTTTTTTAACATCATCATTTTCTAATTCTTGTTGAAAATAATTTTTTAAAACTCTCATCAAATCTTTTTTTGTATAATTTTTTTTTTTACTCACCTCTTGAAAAACAAATTTTATTTCTTCAAAAACATTATAGATTGAAAAAACCAGATCTATTTCACAATTACTAATAACTTGTGACTCATATCTTTTAATAAAATGAAAAAACTTCCATTCATTCACATTTATTTCACATATATTTATGTAATTATCTTCAATAAAAATATATTCATTATAATTTCCCTTTTTTATTAAATTAAAAATATTTTCATCTTTTTTTGTTGCACACAATGAATAATCATAATAATTTTTTAACAGACCATATTTTTCACATATTTTTTTATTTAATATATTTGTATTTTTTGTTATATCAATTTTTATTTTTTCATTTTTTTTTAAAATTGCATCACATCTAAATTTTATAATTTGACATCTAGGCATTAGGAAAAAAATATTTTTTTCACTCAAGTCTTCAGTATATTTTTTTATAAAGTTATCATGATCATTTTTAGCAATTAAAACCCAATAATTGTTTTTATTTAATTTATCTGGAGTTTCATAAATTTCACAATCATTATTTTCATTTAAACATATTTTTATAATTTTTTCTTCATTAAATTCATTAATTTCTAATTTTATCTTTTCATATTCTTGATCATGTAATATATCCGAAACTTTTAAAAAAACAGTAATAGATCTTTTTTTATTTATTGTTATCCTCTTTATTGTGGTCATTGTCTATTAATTCGTTTACCTTTTTATCTAATGATGACAATGTATCACTTATTAAATTTCTTGGTATATCATATTCTTTGATTATTAATTTGTTTTCAATATTTTTTTGTTTTAAAAAATTTTTAATTATAAACTGATCTGAATCTTCTAAAAAAAAGGAATTGAAATATTCATAATAAACTTTTATTGATTCATTAGTTTTTGTAGATTCCCATTTTTCAAAATTTTCTTCGAGAAAAATTTTAATTTTATGTGATAAATTTTCTGATATTTCAAATGACGAATGTTTCCAAAACCTCAATTTTTCATCTAAAATAAATTGATTTAGTTGTTCCAAAATGAATAAATTCTTTGTTAAAAAAATTAATTTCGGTGATTTTTTATTGAATTTATAATTTTCTCGTAGATATATACTATCAACCACAATTAACAACATTTTGACTCCAACTATTTGGCTCTGTTGATTTATTATTCTCTTTATTCATCTTTTATCTTTATATCATTTTGCATTATTTAAAGAATATCACTTATTATCACTTATTATCTTATTAGTCATACTTATTATCGTGTTTATAACTGGTTTTTTTTTATGATCTATATTTACATATTTTTTCTTACATCATGAGTAATTTCCGTGGAAACGTTTAATCAACAAGGTGGTATTACTTATTCATTAGTGTTGTTTTTTATTTTATTGTTTCTTTTATTGTTTCTTTTATTGTTTTTTTTATTGTTTTTTTTATAGCTTTAATCAGTATTGTGATGAGTATTGTTTTTTATTATTTTATAATTATAGGTTATGTTAACTTTTTGAATATATTATTTTTTATAGCTTATTTGTCATTCACTTCCGTAAATTTTAACGATCTGTCATTTTATTATTATTTTTTAATTAGTCACTATTTTTATGAACTCCTGATTTTTATTTCTTTTATTTTTATTCTTCTTTTATCATAGTTTTCTCTTTTGTAATTTTATTCAAATTTGATCTATATTATTTAAATTTTTTTGGTTTGTTAGCAGAGACATATTTTAATTGTTTTTTTTTGTGTAAAGAAAAATCAATTCTATTTTATACAATTTTTTTTGATGATATGCTATTACTCATTGTTATTTATATTTAATTGCGGATTTTTCTTTTGATATGCTAATTTCTTTTTATAATTTACGACCTGTCAATTCATAATATTTCTGGAAAAACATAACTATACTATGTTTTTCTAAAATTTTTTTGGTAGAGGGGTTAGTTTATTCATTCACAAACATAGGTATATTTCTATAGTTAGTATCTAGTATAAATACTCTCAGTATTTTACTGTTACACCCATTATCAAGTTTGTCTTATACCTATACAGGTGTACTGATAGTAATAATTCAAATATTAAAAAAATTTTATTAAATCTTTTTAACAACAATAAAGTATAAATTATTGTTCAGATTATTTATTAATTTTTAAAATTATAAAAAAAAATCTCAAAATTCCGCTTTTAAATTTCGAACTTAATTTTTTTTTAAATAAATATAATTTTTATTTAAAATTTAAAATTGCCAAAAAATTAAAGCGTAAAATTAAAACAAGTGAAGAAAATGTCGAAATCCAACGGTAATATTTATTTTTTATTTTTTATCTTTTCATCATTATGTATAATTCAAAGTTATACATTTTCGTATGAAAAAGTTAAGGAAAATGCTGATAAATGGAAATTTGTGGATTCAAGAAAAATATCCAAAGTTATATCACCATCAAGTAAATCTAATAAAACTGTATATTACGATACAACAGAAGAAAATAATAACGAAGACAACGATCTTGATTCTCAATTTTTTCAATTTTACTTTAACAACGAACAATTTTCATTCAAATTGTTACATACTCATTGGGTACAAAAAGAGGTAAATTGTTATGCAAATAATGAAAAAGTTTTACGGGTGTATTGGACTTTGGACATTGAAAGTGTGAGAGAAGCATTATTTAATTTTACTTTTATTGGAATAACATCAGCAAATGAATATCATGTAATGACAGATATAATACATGTTGATGAAAAAATTTTGATTATTATCAATCAAATTCAAGATGCATTCAATTTATGGAGTAAGGCACTAAGAAACCGAGTTTTATTTCAATATAAAGATTATTATGAGAGTCAACCATTACCCGTTGATACAATTCTCATTAAATATTCTGGTAAACAGCATATTGAAGAACATAACTCTTGGACCGAAGGATTTGCTTATCCATCTATTATCGCACATGCTCATTACAATTATCTACATTTTAACAATGAACATCCCACAGCGTTAATACCAAATATTCATTCATCTTATATACCTTTTTATGATATTCGCTCACAAAGATATATTTTACAAAAGAAAAATAATTACTTTGTAAATAAATTTCCAATTATAAAGAGTTCTTTACAAACTACTACATATGGATATAATTTGTTTACTGTTACAATTCACGAACTTGGACATGTTCTTGGTTTGGGACACACAAACTCACTTGGGTCTATTATGCATGGTGCATATTCTTCTGATAAGTTAATCCCAACAGGTTATGATATTGCTGCTTTACAAAGAATATTTATTCCATTTTTTTATAAACAAATGTTATCAACAACAGCTACTGTCAATTTATTACAATGGGATGGTAAATTTGTAGATATTCAAAAATCTACTGTAACAGCAACTACTCCAAAAATTGAAATAACTACTGAAACACAACATACTCATCATAATAAAGAACAATTTAATAAAAATGGACAATGTAAAACATCGTACTTTACCAAATTAGATCATTATTTTCAAAATACTCCAAGATTTCCTGAAAAATATTTCAGTTCTTCAGAATATCATAATCGTGTCAGTATTGGTCGATTGATTGTTGATTTTTTTGAATATGCCATGGATGAATATTTACAATCAGCACCATCTTTAAAAACCAAAAAATCGCAAGGATAAATTTTGAAAATTATTAAAATAAAAACCAAAAAGTAATCAAAATACGTAAGAAAATAGTCAGCAAAATATCAAAGAACATTCAATGTATACGATAATATAATAAAATAATAATAACAATAATAATAATAATAATAATAATAATAATAATAATATCAACAATAATAATAATAATAATAATAATAATAATAATAATAATGATAATGATAATAAATAAATATTAATAAAAAAAATAATATTAATAAAAAAAATAATATTAATAAAAAAAATAATATTCGTTTTAAAATTGTCAAATGTTTATATATAAATATAATTATCATTTTGAAAATATTTATCAATTTAATTTTTTTAATAAATTTTTATTTTTTTTCAATTTCTGCACTCAATGGAAATAATCTATCAATTTTAGGTATAACATCAAAAATAGTGTTTATACTAGCACCAATAAGTATTTGTGCAATTACAAAAATAATAAAGGCTACAAAAATTTTGAAAATATTATTAATCATTTTATCTTAAATGGTAATTTTAATTGTCAAAAAACCTAAGCCATGTTAATTTCCTCTGTACCAATAATTTTTGGATCATTAAATATTATTGATTTTTGAATATTTTCTTTGTTTGTTAATTGTTCTTCATTTGAAATTTCATTTATTAAAAATACATTTTTATTGTTAAAATCATTTGTATTATACTCATAATTTTTATTATTTCTTTTGTCATTTAAATCAAAGTTTTTTGTTGTTATTTCATTTACTTTTATTTCTATATTAAAATGTACTTTTCTCCATGCTGCTATCAAACATGCTATTTTTTCACCTGTCGAAATTTTATGAGCCATTCTTAAAATATCGTACGGTAAATATAATTTTTCATCAATACCATTTATTTTTATATTTTGATTTTTTGTTGTTATCAAAATTAAAATACTTGGAAAATAATTCTTTTTTTTGAATTCAATACTATCAAAATTTTCAAAACAATCTACATTGTGTATATCAAATATTTTATCTACTTCTTCTGGAAGTTTATTAGAATAAATATTTAATAAAGTGCAATTATTTTGTAAATTTTCTTCTTTTAAATATTTAATTAACTCTGTTAAATTGTAATTAAACAAACGTTTTTGAAATATACTACAATCAATAAGAAAATGTGAAAAATTTTCAATCATTTTATTGTTTATTTTTTCTTTAAAAATATTTTCATTGTAATATTCGTTTGACATTATTGAGTGATCTTAAGATTTATGAGATGTTGTTAATTTTGTTATATATATATTTTTTTTCATTTATAATCATTTCTTTTCTAATGTCCCCTTTTTCTTTTAAGAAAATTGTTAAATTATCAATACATTAATGATGTTAAAACTATCGCTTAGAAGAAAATTTTTTGAAACCAATGATTTATCAAAAAAATAGATATACTTTTCAAAGCAATGTCCGATAAAAATGTATTAGTTGGCCAACAATTGAAAATTTTGAAAAACATATGTCGAAAGTGATTTTGCTGTTAATAGTTCCATAAAATTGACTAAAAAATTTTTGAATATACAAAAGAAAAAATAATATTATTTATACATGGTGGTGCTATGATTTCAGGTGGACATGATTTTCAAAATTTTATGACATGTCAAAAGTAATATTTTTTATGACTGATTTTACAGATTTAATTTTACTTGATTATTCATTGGCACCAGAAAAAAATATATCTTATTCTATCAAAGATTGTTTTTCGGCTTTAAATTTATTAAACAAAGAATCGAATTTAGATTCTTTAACAATTGTCGGTTTTTCTGCTGGTGGATATTTAATGCTATTTTTATTTATTTACTTACAAAAAAATAAAAATTTATTAACCAATATTAAAATAAATTTTGTCGATTTATGTGGTTTATCACGATTTGATAATATTTCCATAAATAATTATGATTTTTCACCAACTTTAAAGTCATTAGGAGAATTGGTAATACAAAAAGAACCATTTATTGAACCTCTTTATGATTTTTTTGTAAATTTTTCAAATCAAAATACAAAGGGTTTAGAAAAAATGAAATTTTTTCTTTGTGATTCTCAAAAAAAATCTCTTTCGAATCACATGTTAAATTTTTATAATCTTTTGATTAACAAATTTCCTACTTTCAAAAATCATATTGTTTTAAAAAATTATGAAAAAAGTTTATTTAATAAAGAGTATATTAAAAATTACTTACTAAATGACGATTTAAAATTGGAATTTCGTTATCATTTATTTATATCTTTAATCCGATTACCCGTTACAAAAATATGGTTTAATGATTTATTGGAATTTATAAACGTCAATATTTAGAGATAACAAATTTCAATAAATTATTTCAATATTATATTATGTATCTGTATAATTATTATTATTATTATTATTATTATTATTATTATTATTATTATTATTATTATTATTAATTTTATCTCTTTTATTTTTATCGCTATTTATTTTTTTAATAATTTTTATCTCTTGACAATTGATGGTCATTGATAAGATAATTTTTTTTCAATTTAGTATATATTGGTTAGTATACGTTTTCTTTTTTCAGTTTTTGTTATTTATTGTGTTGTGTCGTCTCTGTGTGTTAACATCAACATCATCATACATTTTAATCATGAGCAATGATTATTTAACATTTGATCCAACCAATCAAGAAAATTATAACGTTTATAATTTTACAACTATTAATCGATTTCAAAAAATTTACAATCAATCTATATTGTATGCTAATAATTTGAAAGTTGATAAATATGCATTTGTTTTATTATTTATTGTTGATAAATCAAAAAGTAATACTAACAAAGTCAAATTATATAATTTATTTTCATGGTTAACAATTACAAAAGATAATGAAGAACTATCTAATTTTTTAAATAATTTCAATTTTTTTCATCAAGATTTTATTTTATCTTCAAATATTATTTCTTCAGAAATCAAAAATGAAATTATTAGTGGACAAAAAAATTTTCAAGAATATTGTGAACAACAAAATTTATTTATACCAAATTTATTTACATTGTGTTTGGATCCTGAAGAATTACTCCTCAATAACGAACAATTGACTGCAAAAATTCAACTATTCAATGATATAGATTGGACAATTGATAGAAATGAAACAATTTATGAATACGAAGAATCAACTTTTTTGAATAAAAAAAAAACATCAAAAATTGATGTGAATACCAAAAAAAAATTTAATATTAATACTGCTTTAAACAATTTATCTGATATTTTCAAAGATCGTAAAATAAATAATGACAATTATAGAAATATTTATAATTCAATTATAATGTCAAGTGCTTTAAAAAAATTTTTAATTTTTCCGTATTTTGCATTAAAAAAATTTAATGTACAACAAATATTTTCTTGTTATCAAAATTTCAATATATCAAATTTTGATGAATTTGGTAATAAAATTGCATTTATGCCAAAATATTTGACTTTTAAAAGTGTCAATTTTTTTGAAAGATCATTATTACAAATTTCTGAACAAGATGATGTTGAAAAATTTGATGTTATTTATAATGATTCTATTTATCATACAGAGAAACAAAGTATTGAAAATACAAAAATTTTAGTTTTGTCAGATTTAAAAAAAAATGTTTTACCAAAACCATTTGTTATAATGCATGATTTTTCTGTACCAAGTACTAGTATGGAGGAATCTTCTACCCTCAATTCTTCTTTTGAAAAAAATGTGACATTGCAAAATAAAGACAAGGAAAATATAATTTTTAAAACAACTCAACCTACGAATGACTCTAAAAATTATTTACAACCAAAAATGTTTGATGATTATGAACAAGATTTATCTATAGATTTTATCACATCTTCACTTTTAACAAATGATGTGATTCTTCTTGATGGTTGTGCCGGTAGTGGTAAAAGTCATATGATGAAATCAATTATATCAAAAATTAATCAAAAAATTGTTATTTTATTACCGACAAAAAAATTATTAAATAAAACCCAGATTGAATTTGCAAATGCCGGATTAAATTTATACAATTTTTTTTTTCTAACTATTGATGCAATTTTGAGGAGAATATTGAGTATACTGTTGGTCCTGCAGAGTTTTCAGAATCATTAGAAGTTGATTTTGATTCTTGGGTAGCAAAATTGAAAAATTAAGAAATAATTATTTAATCAATAAATTTGAAGATATCATTGGTCCAAAAATATGGTTTGTTGATGAAATTTTTTTGATGGATCATAAAAAAATTTTATTATTAATAAAAATTATTGAAAAATTACAAATTCATGCAGTTTTTGCTGGTGATTCAAGACAAAATGATCCGATTGGCGCAATAACATGGAATTCACAAATTATTTCTTTGAATGTCAAAATGGTTGTTCAACTTACTAAAAACAGAAGATTAGATAGTTCGTATGGTGATATTAAACAACAAAATTTTTATAGTCTTGTTGATGATATTCATAATTTGAATGGATTAAAGAGATTATCATTAAAAAAAAATTATATTTATACAATGTTAAAAATAAAATATCTCCTGAAATTTTTCTACTACAAATATTGACATGAAGAATTCTATTGATGCCTGGTTGTTGAATTTGCAACAATTATATGAATATGATTTATCAAAATATCCAAGTGAAGAATTAATTTGTTTTGAACCCGAAGAGGATGAACCTGATGGTAAACGTGTAAAGTTTAATCCTATGAAAAATTTTTTTTGTCGTGGTAAATTTTTACCATCAAAAAAATTTTTACATTTATATTTTAATATTTTTAAAGCAGCTGTATTTCCAAAAATTATATCATTGTCAAATTTTGATGTCGACAGGATTAATTTTTTAATTATGCTTTGTTGTTATGAATGTTTAAAGAAAAAATTTCCAAATAATTATTCTAAATTTATGATGATTTTTCGTCGTTCTTGTGTAAAGTCTTTCCCAATAACTAATGAATTATCAGTTGAAGATGATCCATTTTGTTCTCTTTTATTTTTGGGAATTGGTATGACTTATCGTTATGTTGGAACTGATTTTCCAACAGATACTTTTGTTATTTTGGTTGATTTTTTATTTAATGAAAGTATGCCAAAATCTCCTATATTATTAATGAAAACATATACGAGCTCAACGTTATTTAAAATATGGCCAATGAAATATCGTATATCTAAAATGAATAGTAATATTTCTTCATATCAACTTTATGGATATCCATTATTACCATCTTTTGCTATGACTCAATATAAAATTCAGGGTGAAACTTTTTATGAAGAAACAGTTCAACAAGTTTATATTGATTTAAAATATATGGACAGTCGTTCTATTTATGTTTCTTTATCAAGATTACAAAATATCAAACAATTGTGCTCAATTATCAATGCTGATAAAATAAATATTTAATATTTATGATAATAATAATAATAATAATAATAATAATAATAATCATAATTATAATAATCATAATTATAATAATAATAATAATAATAATAATATCGATAATAATAATAATAATAATAATAATATCAATAATAATAATAATAATAATAATAATAATAATAATAATTTTTGAAATAAAACACTTTAATAAAGAATAATTATAATTTTTTATTTTATTTTATTTTATTTTTAAATAACTTTGTTATTATATTAATCTTGATAATCACAACATATGCTTTCATCTTCATCAAAATTTATTTCCAATTCCATTTCATCATCAGAATCATCTTCATTGTTTATATCCTTCAAATCTTCAATAATTTCTCGTAAATTGTCAGTATCTTCTTCACATTCAGAATCATTAACTATCATCGGGTTAGATTTAATTTCCTTTTTTTTTGATTTGTTAACCTTTTTTTCGATTTGTGGTTTTATAACCTTTTCTTTTTTTACTCGTGGTGTTGTAATTTTTTTTTCATTTTTTTTTACAGATTTTTCAATTTTGTCTTCAGTTTTGTCTTCAGTTTTGTCTTCAGTTTTGTCTTCTGTTTTGTCTTCAGTTTTTTCATCAATTTTTTCATCAATTTTTTCATCAATTTTTTCGACAATTTTTTCATCAATTTTTTCATCAATTTTTTCATCAATTTTTTCATCAATTTTTTCACTAATTTTCTCATCAATTTTTTTTTCCTCTGTCAATTCTATTTTATTTTTTTTTAAAACTTGCAAATTTTTTTTATTTTTTTTAACTGGTAAATTACATATTTTATCATCTTCATTTTTTATTTTTGTTTTTCTAATTTTTTGGTGTTACAGTATTACTTTCATCCATTATCTTCGATTCAATTTTGTCAGATTCCTTTTTTGTTTTACGTTTTCTATTTTTTCTATTACTCTCATCTTCAGATTTTTCAACATCAGTAACTTCATTTTTATTACTTGCTTTTAAAAGTTTACGTTTTTTTACTGGTTTAACCGCCGTTAAACGGAATTGTTGAAATTTTAAAATAACTAATAAAGCAATTTCCGAATCTTTTTCTAATATTATATTTTCATCTGATAAATTATAAACAAAAATTGAAAATTCTGCTTCATTATTTTGTATTAGAATATTTTTTAAAAAAATATTTTTATCAGATAAATTTGGTGATTGTTGTAAAATCCCAAAATAATTCGCACCGACATAATACCCAAAAGAGACTTTTATTTCGTTTGTTTCTTTAGGTTTTAAAATGTATTCTTCACATCTGAAATTAAAAATTAAAAATAAATAATTTAATAAAATTTTATAAAAATTACAAAAAAATTTGAAAAAATTAAAAAAAAAAATAAAGATAATTTCAAAAATTACAAAAATAAATTATTGAAAAATTTGATATTTTTAAAACTTACGTTTTTAATCCATAAATTTGATTTTTTTTTTCTTTTGTTTTAATAATTTTTTGATTAATTTCCGTTTTGTTTTCCAATTCTGTTTCCATTTCTTTGCTTATTTCTTTTGTTGTTTGCTCTTCACTTGTCATTGTTGAACTGTATCATTTGACGAGAAATTGTCGCGTTTATATTTTGATTATAATCTATGATATTATCAACATAAATCTCATTAAAAATTTAAATAAAATTCAACCCCACACTTAATTTTTTGAATCAAGGTTATAGTTCCTTTTTTTTTTATTTATTTTTTTTATTTTTATACATTTCTTTTTTTGTATTTATAAAAAAATTTTTACATTTTTACATAAAATATTAAAAAAATCATTAAAAATATTATCATTTGTTTTTGAAAAAATTGAAGTTCCACTTTTAAAAAATTTTTCATCTAAGTAAATATTATCAAGGTTGACATTATTATTTTGATATATATCTATACAAATTGAAGAAAATGCAAAAAAATCAATAATTAAAAATAAGAGAAAAAAAATAATGCATAAAATTAATCTTTTTATATTTTGTGACATCTTACTTTATTTTTCATATTTTACATATTTTATAATCCTTTACAATATTTTTCAAAATTATTTTCCAATAAAATTTTTGGAAATAAAAAAAAAGGAAATTTTTTAGATTTTTTACATAAAGTAATTAAATAATTAAATTTTTTTTCATCTATAACAGCTAGCGGTATGTTTTTTTCAAAATTATACAATTCATTCATAAAAAATGAAGAAAAAGTTTTTAAAATGTTATTATTATTACAAGCATATGTAGCAACATTTTTCAACAAAAAATTAGTGTTTTTTGAACGTTTTTCTTTATTTCGTTCTAAAATTTGTTTTTTTATTTTAGTTATGGAATAAATTTTTTTTCGATATATAATCTTATTTATATTTGAAATATAATTATCGCAATGATATAAACCATATAATTGAAACATTATTTTACAATTAAATTTCAATCTTTGATTACTAATTTTATTAAAATATGAATTAATTTTTTTCAATTTATTTTCTACATTTTTTTTTTCAACAAAAAAATTATTTTTCTTATTTTTCAATTTTTTATTTTCAATTTTAAATATAGTTTCCATAATAAGTATGTTTAACACTGAGGGTTATTGAACTAATGAAAATTTTTAATCACTAAATGTTTTTTTAAACTATTAACTGACATTATTTTCTTATCGTGGATGTAATCAAATAAAGTACAACCATTTAAATCAATAAGAATAGTACTATTCGGCATACATTTTGACATTTCGGTAAAAAGATAATTTTGTGATTTAATATATTCTAATGACTTACACCAATTTTGTGCTTGTTGATTATACATAAATTCTCTGCGCACAAAACGATTTGTCAATTTTTCAGGCTTTAAATTATCAACAACAATATAATTTTTTCTATTGTTTAAATATTCAATATTATCAATCATACCCCATACTCTTTTTACTTCTTCAAATTCTTCTTTTGCATGTGACATTAATTGTTCGTACATTTCATTAAAAAAATTTTGCCCATTATATTTAAATAAAATGCAATAAAGAGTATTGGTGAAATATGATCTGTCACAAATTAAATATTCTGTTGTTTTTTTGAATTCAGCATCAATAATATTATTCAAAAAATAAATGCATAACAAAGACCGATTCTAGGATTTCTTCTTTTCCTTTGTAAATTGGTTTTTGACGACAAATATCAGTATAATCATTTTTAATTATAGAGACATTAGACAAGTGTTTTATATGACTGAGAAAAGTTGTTTTACCAACAGCAGATACACCATCAAAAGAAATAGTTTGTGGTTTTTTGTTCATCATTAGTGGTTTCATTATTAAATATCCGTCATCATCTTCACCATCTCTTTTTATATTCTTATTATTATTTTTTTTATCATTTTCCTTTTTTTCATTTTGTTGTAACCAACAAGTTTCATCTTCTTTGGTAGAGATTTTTGAATTTTTTGAATTTTTCTGAAAAATTAAAAATAATATTTAGTTAAATAATCGTTTAATCAAATAATTAATTTTAATATTAAATTACTTACAATTTGAAACATTTTTAAACTTTAAAAAATATGCAGAAAAAAAGAAATATTTTTCTAAATTTGTTGAAGTAATGAGACGATAATTTTTGTTGCTACTATTTACTTGAGCAGTAGTAATGTTGATGTTTATTGAATACATGCTAGTTTAAATAGTATTTCAAAATTTCCCCACTGTTATATTTTTAGTGTGCGCAAGCTCTATTTGCTTTGTATTGATTATTTTTTTATGTTGTTATCTTTCAAAATTTTCCACAGTTTATAGAAATGCTTTGGATTAATAATATCATATTATTATTATTATTATTATTATTTTTATTATTATTATTATTATTATTATTATTATTATTATTATTATTATTTTTGTTATTACTTAGAAAATTGCGCAATTAAACAAACAAACATTATAGATTACAGTTTATTAATGTTATCATATTTTTACAATACAGTTCAATGTCAAGAGTTTTGTTATGATTACTTCAATGTCATATTGATAAGATAAATTTATTATTTATTTTTTTATTTTATTATCGCGCTTCTTGTTGGAGGCGAGATAGGTAATTTTTATTTTCTTTATCTTGTTTCTTTTTGAAAGCGATATAGATAATTCGTTTTTCTATTTTTATCGTTTTTTTATTTCTTAATTTTATAGTACCTTTTTAAAAATAAATTTTAAACACATTTCAATAATTTTCTTTAAAAAGAAAAATAACTAAATGTTTTATAAAATTAACAATCATTATAATAAAATTGTATGTACAAATTATCAGTTATAAAAAAATACCTATATATTATTATTAAGTGGTGGTATGTTAACTTTAACAAAATTGATAAACCTTCAAAGATTAGAAAAACCAGCTCACGAAAATGAAATTGAAAATTACATAGATTTTTTTGATTCCACTTTATATCTTCAAGATTACGATATTCCACTAACCGAAAAATCATTTGCAATTTCAAGTTATTTTTTACGTTTAAAATTCAAAGTCAAAGAGAGTGATCCACCAGAAATAAAATCCGAAGAATATGAAAGAAACTATAAATTATTCTACTCAATTAACTCTCTTGATGAAGCATTACAAATTATTTTTGATTTTAAAAATTCTATTTCTGGAGATGTTTTTACATCAAACGTTGAATCATTAAAACAAGAATTCGGTGAGGATTTTATAAATGTTATGCATCAAGTTCAATCATTTTATGATCACCTACCAAAAATTTTAACACCCGATATTTTATATAAAGCATATTATGTTGATTATATGACATCACAAAATCAAGATTTTTCCCTTGATCTTAAAATTTTCAATAGTTTCAACAATGTTTATAATTACATTTTATTCTTTAGTTTACAATCTGTTGATTTTTCAAATGATTTTTTACATTTTATACTGGTGATTTTACTTCCTTTTACCCATTGATATCAACTTGTTTAAAAAGTAACAATTATTTTGGCAAAATTACATTAACTGAACAAAATTTTTCCGCTAAATCATTACTTGTTGATACAAATGAAGAATATTATAAAAAAATTGAAAAATTACCATCTGATTTATTTAATCCGCAAACTGATGTTTTTATTGATGTAAATTCTTTTTGTTGTACAATGTTAATTTCGATTATACGTAGAAGTCTTTTACGTAATTATGAATGGCCTTTACGTAATGATATTTCAAGTTATATAGATAATGTTTTTCGTTTAAAAAGTTTAAAAAGTTTTTTCCTCAAAAATGATCGTTTGATAGAGATTGGATTAAATTTATGAAAAATAAAAGTGGTACAATAAAAGTATATTTAAAATTAGAATATATACTTGAATATTATCAACAAATGGCAAATTCATTGGATGCACCATTATCAATTATTAATTCAAACGGTGGAAACAAAGTTTCAGTATCAGATCCAAAATTATTTGATTTTTCAAATAAATTTCAAAATTTTTAGATGTCTATTCAAAGTTTTGGGCTAACGGTTTAATTGCTGATTACGATTTGCGCAATTTTTGGATTTCAAAGACAACGGATTACTTGCAAAAAATTTATTGTTTGAATTGTGATGGTAAAAAACATGAATTAGTTTTTGATCATAGATTATCTCACATTGAAGTTTCAAATTGTCAATCATGCACTGTTATGTTAAATGAAAATAATCAATTTTCTTTGGAAAATACATCTTTTGAAATTTTTACAAAATTATTTCCATATTTTCTACAAAATATCACTGTTGATGAGTATTCACCTGATGATTTAAAAATGGGTTTTCAAATTGTTATGTATTCACGTTTGTACGCTAGAAAAATGAATAGAAAACAAATTGAACAAGTTTTTGAAACATGTCAAGAATTAACACAAAAATTTCAAGGAATTATTGATAATTCTAATTTTAGTTATTTAATTATGAAATTACTTTCGACATTTAAATTAGCAGAAATGATGTCTGAAATGAAAAAAGATATTTAAAAAAAATTTTAAAAAAAAATTATTTAAATTTGACTCACCTTTTTATTATTTTTTTTGAATTATTTTTTTTTATTTTTTTTTATTTTTTTTATTTTTTTTTATTTTTTTTTATTTTATATTACTCCTTCTTTTTGTTGAATCATAATTAGCGGGACAATAAAATTTTATTTGTTAATAAGAAAAGACGATACAGCCATCAAGTTGTTAAAAAATTAAAAAAATATAAAATTTTTATTATCTTTACACCAATGATGGTTTCGAAACTATCTAAAACACGTGATAATGAGCTGACATTTACTATTTCTATATCTATATAGATTTTATTTTTTTATTAGGTTGTTTATGAACTATTAAAAGAATACAAAAAAATAATAGTTGCGTCATATACTTATTACACAACTGTAATATTCGCATAGTTTCTGGTATATAAAGGGGTGTAGCTTCTATGTTCTCATTGAAACTTTGAATCTTTAACAAGTAGTTTGGTCTATACAATTTTTTAATATTGTTTCATAGATCTTTATCGTTGGTAAGTTAAATTTTACATTTTTATCCAATATATTTTTTATTTAATATGTTTTTTATTTTATATTTTTTTTATTTAATATGTTTTTTATTCTATATTTTTTTTATTTAATATGTTTTTTTTTAACCTTTTTTTTTATCTTTTTATTTAATATAGAAAATGCATTTTTCAATTCTTCATCCTTTACTTATGGCAGCACCGGTTTTATTCACTAGTAAACCAAAGTTTGTAAATAATATTGACATTGTTATTCGTTTTCATAATATGATATATCTAAATTTTTCTACACCATTGATTTTTGATAAAACAAACTACATCTATGATGATGAATACATATTAAAACCAAAAATGCATAAAATGTTTATCAAGTGTACAAAAAAACAAAACGAAACCAAACCATTAATAAATATGGATGATTTCAATTTTTTCTTTAATGTAACAAAATATATTGCACCATTTCAAGAATTATTTCAAGCAGAGGATAAAAATATAGCAACAACTAGATTAAATTTTGCATCAATGGTTTTCAAAGGAATTATTGAAACTTCTTTTTGTGATGATTTAAAACCAAAAGTGTTTGTTTTTATTGACGCAAGTTCAATTACATATTATTTTTTTTTAAAAGATGAAATTTATGATCGAACCATCAAAAAAATTGCCAAGAAACCAATTTATTAACATTTTTCATTATATATAATAATCATAATTATATTTTTGTATTCATATTTTCATTGTATAGTTAATATTTAGAATCAAATATTAACTAAAATAAATAAATAAATATAAATATGTAGAAGAATTATACTAAATTTTTTATGTTTTGTTTTATTTATTTGATGATTTTATGTTTTGAAGTTCACTTAAAAATAATGGTTTAATTGATCTTAAACCACAAGCGCATTTTTTTTTCATTTTTAGAAACAACTTAATAATAATTTTTTTTTATATATGATAATTTTTTTTATCAATCAATATTTTCTATTACATATGTCGCAATATTTATTAAATGTTCTGGAAAACTTTCAAAACAGATTTTTTCTTGTTTTTTAATTGGGAAATATATTTCCATATTAAAAATATTTATTTTATAAAAAGAATTTAAAGTATCAAATAAAATATTTTTTTTAAATTTTGTTATTAATGGTTTTATTACATTCATTATAAATTCTTGTTTATTTTTGATTAACTTGGATTCTGTTGTTTTTGTCTTTTCAATTTTTCTTGTTTCGTCTCCTGAAAAAAATTTTACTCTATCTTTACACAAAAATACATAGTCATTAATTGTATATATATATTTGGAAATTAATTTTTTAAGTTTTAAATTTGTTTCGTCTTTATTTTTTAAAATTGAACCATACCAATTTAATAAACCAATTTTCGTTACCGATGGATCAAATATATTTGTATTTTTATCGTATAAATTTTCATTGATTTTTGAAGTATTGTTTCGAAAATTTTTTTCACTTATTAATAATTTCAAGTCCTTACGTAATGATATTAAATACTCAACGTCATTAACATTAAACATTGAATTCATTTCAATGTTTTCTTGATTATAATAAATTCTGTATATATCAGTATTCGAACACATTTCAAGTGGTAAAATTCCATAATCTTTTATTTTTAATGGAGTATAATTGAAAATGTATCTTTTCTCCAACAAATAACCTTTCGATTTACCCAATAATAAATATTTTGACATGTCTGAACCTTTCATTATGTTAGTATATTCTCTTTGTGTTAAATTTAAATTATGGTCTATATATATTTGTTGGTTTTTTCCTTCAGAATAATAATTTGATATAAAAAATTCTTCAATATTTAACCAAGATTTTATATATTCAAAATCAATTTTTGTTACTTTTTCATTTTCATTATCTACTAAAACAGAAATTCTATATAATTTTGGTGTGTAGTCATTATTTTGATTGTATGCATATAAAATAGTTGGGTCTAAATAGGGAGCTGTCAATATAAATGATAAAAAATTACCATCTTTTTTTTCAATTATGAAAAATCCACCAAGACTTTTATTAAAACTAATGAATTTTTGACTTTTAAAATCCAGAAAATAACTTGATACAAATGCATTTGATATAAAAAGATGTTTATCAATGACATCATCATTGTAATTTAAATTTATATCTTTATATTTTCTTCTTCATCATTATTATTATCAGTATCCTCTTTATTTTTTTGTATACTTTCTTTATCTATATATGAAGTTGCCAATTTTGTTTTTTGAAAATTTTCAAATTTACGATTTTGATATAACAATTGGTTAATGGGTGTTGCATACAACAAACCAATTTCATGAAAAATTGTTAATACATTACTATTTATTTTAATTTTTTGCTTGCTCAAGAAATTTATATTTTTCTTTTTTTTAAAATCTTCCGATTCATTAAAAATCAAATTTTTGATATAAATTTTTGAGACATCAGTATTTGACAATTCAAACATATCAACGTTTGTGAATATCCATGAATTAACAAATTGAAAATATTCTTGATCATTTTTATTTAACCCTAATGATTTTAAAAATTTTTTAAAATTTTTATATCTATGAATAATTTTTTCGGTCGTTTCTATATTTTTTTCTACAAAGTTCATCTTAACTTATTAAGTTATAAAGTAATGGGTTTTATTGGTAGCATTAGAAAAGTTATTCGAACTGGTAACAAAGATATAAATAAAATTAGTTCTGGTTTACAAGACCTTGCTCGAGTATCTTCACCAAAAGTTGATATAACTCAATTATTTAATGCAAAAAATTTTTCAAAATCACCAAACAATGTAATTTCATTTGGGCAAACAACAATAAAAGATTTTGAAAAATTTTCAAGAATTGGTGATTTAACAAATTCATTTGGTAAAAGTGTTCCAAGTCTAATAACAAATAAACAAGTCAAAAATACACTTGTAAATTTTCTTGATTCTGCAAAAAGAACACTTCCAGATTTTAAAGTTAATAAAAAAAGTACAAATATTACATCTCTAAGAAAAAAATATAATTTAACGGGAAAAAAAATAAACACATTGGAAGAAGTAGAAGCAGTACTAAAAGCTAATCCAAAATTGTCAAGCTTATTAGAAACAACAGCAAAAAAGGTAAATAAAACTAAAGTTTTGAAATTAACTGGTGTTGTTATTGTTGTTGGTGGTATAATAACATCAACATCAATTATTAAAAAAGCAATAGAAATACAAAAGGAATCAACTGGATGTTTTGCATACATAGGTGGTGGTAATTCAATTAAAAAATGTAAGATAAATAATTATTCATGTTCAACATATGTTGAAAATCCCGTTGATGAAACATTTTGTAGTCAAAAATCTCTACCTAACGAATTTTTACTTGATACATATTGTGCTATAAATGGTAACTCAAAATTACCTTGTGTTCATTGTAATATGGAGGAAGAAGATGTAAATTCAATAAATTATGTATTTCATGAGAAATTACCGGAAGATGTTGTATTGGTTTGCGAGGAACCCGATTTAATAGATATTATTGGTGATGTAATTAATGAAACAGTCGATGGTTTACTTGATGGGCTATCAGATCCTTTGGGTTTTATATTTAAATTATTAAAACCAATTTTAATATTCTTTGTTGTTATTTTTGTTGCAATTTTGGCATTTAAATTTGTTTTGAGTCGAAAAAAAAATGATTAAAATTTATAAAAAAATTTATTTCTTTTTATTTTCTTGTTTATTTATTATTATTATTATTAATTATTATTATTATTATTATTATCACTATTATTATTATTATTATTATTATTATTAATTATTATTATTAATTATTTTTTTTTATTATTATTGATTATTTTTATTATTATTGATTTTTTATTGATTCTTTTATTGATTCTTTTATTGATTCTTTTATTATTTTTTTTAATCAGGAATACTTCGTATTACATCAGTTAATTTATAATGTAAATATTTTTTTAAAAATCTTTCAACAGCAGCCTTTTGATCCCATTCATAGTAATCAAAGTTTGGATTATAAAAATCAGTAGGCATTTCTGGATTTTTTTCCGCAAATCCTTGTACAACATTAAATATTTTTTTATCACTATCAGATAAAACACCCATATCACGATTATCTTCATTTATTGTTGGAAACATTACAGAACCAACTTGCGATGCATGACCAATACCAAATACATGACCAAATTCATGAACAAGTATCGTTGCTAAACTATAAACACACCTCTCACGGAAATCCGTTTGTCTCATTCTATATTTTATTCTATTTGACAAATGAATTTCTTGATCGTTAGCATGAGCTAATGTTGATTTTGATTCAAATTTTTCAACTTGTTTATATTTTAATGATGGATGAAATAAATCAGCAAAGTAAATAATAATTTCTGAATCTTTCTGTGATGTTCGAACATTTGTATTAAAAACTTCAATTGGTTTTCTACCCCTCCACCATTGTTGTGCTGCATGTCTAATTTCAAGTAAGACATCATTACATTTTAAATAACTTGGTAATGTTGAACAAACAAACCCTTCAATTTTTGAAATTTCCATTTATTTGGTTGATGTCTTGTAATATTTTTATAATAAATACCTCGTTCAAAATTATTATCAAATATACAAATTTCATATCTAATACCCATTTCATCCTCATTTAAACCTAAATTATTTGGTATTTCATAATAAATTTCTTCACCATCACCAAATTCATCTTCTGGACATATATATGGTTCATCTAAAATTATATCTAAAATTATGGAGTCATTTATGTGGTTATTTTTTGTATTTTTACTATTATTGTTTTTCCTGCGTGGTTGTAATGATGAAAATCTCGGTTGAAAATTATCACCATCAATTATTAAACAACTAATAATTGTCAATGCAAATATTTTTGAAATAATCATTCTTCTCTTAGTATATCTCTATTTTTTATTTTTTTTCTGTTATAAGAAGATGCCACCAATGATATATAATAAAAAAAAAAGTAATTACTTTATTAAAGTTTTACTCATTTTTAATTTTATTGGAATCTATGATTTTAAACCAATAATAACTGTCGTTTCAAACAATCCCATTTGCACAGACATAGGTAAAAATTTATTAAATAAAAATGCGACCGTTGAACAAACATATGTTGCTGTTTCAATCTGTGAGGGTATAGTTCATCCTATGGATTCTGGTTTGGGTGGTGGTTTTCAAGCTTTATTATTTAATGGAAATAGTAAAAAAAATAAAGCAGCATATGTAAATGCACGAGAATATTCACCTATAGATAAACGATTTATGAAGAAACCGTTAATCTATGGAAATTCAGTTGGTGTTCCAAGTATGCTTGCTGGTTATGCAAAAATACTTGGTGTATTTGATTGTTTAACAAGAAACAAAGATAAGACAGTATCAATAAAGGGTAATTGTATGGATAATATTGTAAAACCAAAGAAAAAAAATTCTTTAAAGTACAGTCAAATTTTTGATGACGTTATAAAATTAGCAGAAAGGGGATTTAAAATGTCACCAACGTTTGCAGCAATTGTTGATTATTTACCATGGATAACTTCTGTTTGGGCTATTGATCATCATAGAAATCATGCTGCAAATGAAAAAATTGCAAATTTTTTAAAGTATTTACGTACAACACCATTAACTCTTGTCGATGCTTATGTTGATTATCGGCGTCGTAGAGCAGATTTACGATCGATTATGCTTGCAGATATTCAATATTTTGGTAGTAGATTAACAAGCAAAGATTTCATTGCATATCGTCCAAAATATTCCAAACCACTGGCGACAAAATTGGTATTAAATAAAAAGGTTTATGATGTCCATTCTATGGCACCACCTGCTGGCGGTGATGTTGTTTTATTTTTCCTTAAATTAGTTGAAACTTTAAAACATTCACCACATAAATTTTCTAATTCTCAGAAAAGAGCTATATTTATTCATTTTTTGAGATATAGTTATGCATTTAAAAATTATGGAAATAATATTTCCCATAAAACTAGAAATTATATTATAAATAAAAAATCTCATATTATTGCCAAAAAAATAATTGAAACAATATATCATAAAAAAATTACAAAGAAAAGCAAATTTTATATAGATGAAAAATTGAGAATACCATCAAATTTTGGAGGAAAGAAATTACCAAAATTTATTGTTTCTTCGATATTTAAATTGAATAGAATTCGATCAAGAGCTGAAAATTTTATGATACTTTCGAATATTTCAAATACTACTGATGGAGATTCAGATGTAGAGGCGGTTCAAAATTTTAATGAAACCGATAATGACGTTGATAATTATAATGTTGATAGTGATGATTTAGAGGAAGATAAATTTAGTAAAGAACAGGCAACATTACAAAGTTTCTATGAAAATTTATTTAATATATCTAATAATGCTGCTAATTATAGCTTTAATAATGAGTCAAATTTTTCTTCCAATTTTTCTGATAAATGTGATAAAAATGAAACTAAAATTAATGATGATATCAATAACAATAATGATGATGATCATGATAATGATGATAATGATGATGATAATAATCATAATGATAATGATGATAATCATAATGATGATGATAATGATGATAATGATGATGACGGTGGTGATGATGGTGCTAATGATGATGATGATGATGACAATGAGATTATACTAGATGATGAAATTCTCAACAATGAAACAGAGATTGAAGATAACGAAAATAACGAAAATAACGAAAATAACGAAAATAATGAACCAATATTGTCTTATAGAAATATTTACAATAATAACAGTGACATAAATTTATTAAAATCTGAAAATTTATTAGTGATTGATTCAACAAACGCTACAAATAATTTCATTGATATTTCCCCAATTAAAAATAACATTTCAAATTTCAATGAATCGGACATATTAGGTTTTTCTGAGAATCCATTTGGTACTTCGAATATTGTAATAAGAAAAAATAAAAAAACAATTGTATCAACTGCATCAATAAATCATTCATATGGTTCGGGTATTTTGTCAAGAAGACTTGGTATTTTTTATAATAACCAATTGCGCGATTTTTCTCCCAAAAATTGGAATTTAAAATATGATAAATCAAAAAAATTACACAGAACAAAAAATTATCAGGGACCAAAAAAACAACCACAATCATCGATGGGTTGTACTGTTATTTCAAGAAAAGGGAAACCAGTATTTATGATTGGTGCAGCAGGTGGTTTTAAAATAACTGGTGCAATGTTGAATGTAATTTGGAATTACTTTTATTTAGGAAATTCTCTGAATGAAGCAATAAAAAGACCACGTTTAATCACAAAACTTGATTATAAAACTGATTCTGTTGAGATTTGGTACGAACGAGTAATGGATAATTCTAACCATAAAAAATTTACTGATTTTGAAAAAATTATTGATACAACAAAAAATCAATTGTTATTTATTCAAGAAGCTGGTTATTCAGCTGTAACAGCTGCTTCAAAATTTCGCTCAAAATATGAAGCTGCCGCTGATCCAAGACGTGGTGGTAGTTATTATATTCACACATAAATATCTATAAATATTATATTCACATAAAATTATACATTTATTTCAATTTTTTTTTAACCCCATCTTTAATTAAGTAGTTGAAAAAAAAAATGAACAATAATACAATAAATTTTGACACTCTTGATTTTATCAAATATGACGTTGATTTAAAGGATATGTCTTTTGAAGATTCAAGAATAATTTCTTTTATGAAACACTTTGGTGTTTTTAATAATTTTGAACAAATTATGATTTTAACCATTTGTGGTTATTACTACGATGATGAAAAAAATAAAATTTTATGTTTCAACTGTAATTCATCAATTACTTTTAACGAATTAAAAGAAATCCAAAATACATCAGAGTCTTTCAATGTTTTATACGATTATATGAAAAAAACTCATGGTCCAAAATGTGAAAGATTATTTTTTAATACTTCTAGTTCTGCTGACTCTTGTTGTCAATTCAATAAAATTCATGAAAAAATGTTGATGCGTTCTGGCTATAGTTGTGAGTTATGTAATTCCTCATGTGATTTAATTTACGATTGTTTTGCATGTAAAAATAAAAAATTTTGTAATAAAATTTGTCACTTGATGGATAGAATGATAAGATAATATTGGAAAAATATAAACATTAAAAACGAATATTTACAAGTATAGTTTATTTTGTTTATCATCCACCTTTTTCATTTTTTTTAAGTCGTGATCGCCTTTTAAAAGAACCAAGATAAAACAAGATTAGATATCATAATTCACGGTCATAACATTTTTTATCTTTCAAGGATTTTATTTATCATTAAAGTGTTGCGCTTTCTGAAAGAAGCGCGATAAAACAAGATAAAATAAATGATAAAACAAGATTAGATAAACTAAATAATATTAAATCAATTACTCAATTTTGAAAGCTGCTGTCATTAAACTGATATCATTTATCAAGTGCGCTTTCTGAAAGAAGCGCGATAGATTAGATAAATTGACTCAATTTTTTTAATTGATATCATTTATTTGTTAATGTTATTTGTTTATCTGTCGAGTGCGCTTTCCAAAAGACGCGCGATAAAATACGATTAGATATAATAATTAAGTATATAATTAATATTATTTACTTAATTTTTTAAACTGATATCGTTTATTTGTTAACTGGATAAATATGAGATTAGATAAAAAAATTTTCAATGATTTTATTGTTTTCAAGAGTAAGGTTGATTAGATTATTTATTTTATTTACCATTTTTATGATGAAAAATTTATGATAAAAAATATAATATAAACCGAGGTAGCTTCGGTCCTAAAGTAGTTTCTCTCAACAAGGTGTATATAAAATAGTAATAATAGTTAATATAAAATTAGTAGTATTATTAGTACTAACATATATATACATATATCAATTTTTCAAATACAAGAAATTTAAATAATTTTCTTTTAAAATGGAAGATACTATTAGTAATGATAAAAATAATAAAAAAAATTGGTTTTTAAATTTATTTTATTATTTTAAATATATTACCGTTGAACCAACCATGTGGTTGTACATGATGGCATTTATGAGTACAACTGTAATTGAACAATCACTTTTTATATATAAAGCTTGTCGTGTTGACCACGGTTTATCTGAAGAAATTTGTCGTAATAAAATCAACGATTCAAATTTAAACAATAAAATTCAGGTATATTTAAATAAAAATTTTTAGTGTAAAATAAAAAATTATACAAATCTAATAAATTTTTTTTCCACTTATAGATAACTGTTTCTAATTTTCATCAATGGAACGATATATCTGGTCATATTTTTCCTATAATTTTGGCATTATTTATTGGAAATTGGAGTGATAAACATGGTCGAAAAATACCTTTGTTATTTGGATTATTCGGGAAATTTTTATACTCAATGATGATTGTTGTGAATTTATTGAATCCAACTTGGAATTTAAATATGATTTTTTGGACAGCAACAATACCATCGGCTATTTTTGGTGGTGATGTTGCTATATTCGCAAGTTGTTTTGCATACATCACTGATGTCACTACCCTAAAACAAAGAACTTTGAGAGTTACAATTTTGGATGTTGTCTATTTGAGCACCATGCCCATTGGTAAGTCAATTTTTTTTTATTAAATATATCTTTTTTTTTTATTTTTTGTTTAATCTTTTTTATTTGTTTTTTTTTTTATTTTTTTTCTTAGGAATTTATTTGGGATCATATTTATATAATGAGATTTTTGAAAAGTCTTATATCATAATGTTTTTAATCAATACTTTTTTTCTGCTATTATCATTGAATTATTCATTGATTTTTCTTAAATGGAGAACAAATGAATTCCAAATACCCGTTGATACACAGAGATTTTTTTCCGATTTTTTCAATAAAAAACATGTAATCAGTATATATAAAACAGTTACTATCAAAAGAATTGCTTTTGGGAGATTACATTTGTGGTTTTTGTTTTTATCAATGTGTCTGTACATGTTTCAACGTTCTGAAACACAAATGATATTTTTATACACTCAAAAAACTTTTAATTGGGATGTAGTTGATAACAGTTATTTTCGTGTCTATAAATCATCATTATTAATTATTGGTAAGTAGTTTTTTATTTATAAAGCCTTTCGGTTATACCTATATATTAAAAATAAATCAATTTTTTCTTCATTTTTTAGCAATGTCAATTGTGGCTCGCACTCTTGACGGTTATATTAAAGACAGTTATGTTGTGGCTATTGGAGCTTGTTCTCATGCTATTGGGAGAATTTTTTTTGCCGCCGGAAAAAATTCTACGATTTTTTATCTTGGCGCTACATTTGCTTCTTTTGGTCCTATTGTTGCTCCAACTTTGAGGTCAATGACCTCGAAGGTTGTTTCTGCTGGTGAAAGAGGTAAAAAATTCAAAAAAAATTAAAAAAAAATAAAAAAAAATAAAAAAAAAATTAATAGACTAAAAAAATTTTTTTATAAATGTTTTAATTATTTTCTTTTAGGAAAGGCATTTGCAATTTTAGCTGTTTGTGATAATGCTATTCCATTGATTTGTAGTCCACTCTACAGCCAAATATATATAAAAACTATTGATTATCTACCGAGTGCCTTTTTCTGGCTTACTTTTGTAACTCAAGTTGCAATTTTAATTATTGCATTGTAAGTTTTTTCTTTATTTAAAAATATGTAAAAAATTTTAATATATATCTTTATCATTAAATTTTATTAATTTTTGTTTTGTTTTTTTTTATAGAATTATTCAATATACGTCATTATCAAATAAAGATTCTTCTTCTTCTTCAATTCCTGAAAATAATAATGAACAAGATGTTTGTGAATTTGATAAAGAAATGTCATTTCTATCACCAAGTACGTCATCAAGCACATTGAGTTTAAATAAAAAAGAAGATGTTGTTATGGTTTATTAATTTTTATTTTTTATTCTTTGAATAAAAATGTACAATGAAACATAAATAAAACACAAATAAAATATAAATGAAATATGATAATTACAAAATAAATTTTTTTTTATTCGTTAAATTTTAAAATTTTTTTCATTTCCGAAATGAATTCCTCTGATGTTTTCTTACCTAGCATTTTTATTGAATTATTTTTAGCTTCAAATGGAAAATCTGAATTTTTCAAAGATTCTTTATAATAATTTACAGCGTTAATTCCATTTGGCACATATTTCCACGAAAAAATTTCCTTTGCTGATTGTTTCTTTTTTTTGAGACGTTTTACTGCTTTTTTTAATGATCTCTTTTGGCATCTTGTAAAAATATATTCATCATCATCACATTTATGTACGGTTAGTGTATGTAATAATTTTGTTTCTTTTGGTTTTACAACCAAATCTTTTGCTAAATCAATAATTCTATTTGACAAGGCGACAGCATCATGGCGAGCAAGTATTAATTCTTTATTTGATACAATTAAAGCATCGACCGTTTTTTTGTATTCCAATTCGAAATTTTGTTTTTCTTCTTTGATTTCATATTTTCCAGTTTTTCTTATTGATGGTAAAACTTCTGATGTTACCCATTTTTGAAAATTTATAGCTTCTTTTTTTTTAGATTTTAAAATTAATTGGTAAACTCCACTCTCCGAGATAAATACTGTGTTTGGGTGCCAATTTTGCGCAATTTTAAAAGCGTCTATCTTTAGTATATTTTTCAGACTCTCATATTCTTTTTTATCATCATTGTCTACATGTATAATAATTGCTTGACGAGTATTTTTATATTCAAGAATTGTTGCAATTTCCTTAGCTTTAAACCATGGATTTCCTTCTTCATCAATAAAAATATAAATATCAAAATCTTTTCCAGAAATTGAATAATTTTTCTTTTCCAACGACATTTTTTTTATTTTATACAACTTATTGACACAAAAAAAAACAAATTAAAATTTTTATTCAAATTTTTATTTTTTAGACAATTATTTGGATATAGAGTAAAGCGAAAAATGTGTTATCTCAGTAACAATGGCCAAAAAGATACTGAATGATCCAAACAAAAATCGATACAAAGATAAAATAAAATAAAAAATTACCCCACACCAATTATGACATACTTATTATAAATAAAACAACAAAATATTAATATTACTTTTTTTAATTTTTATTTATAAATTTAAGCAAACGATTTTACATGTGTATCTACAAAATCATGACAAAGTTTATCAATTTCTTCGATATCATTTTTATCCAAAGTAAAAAATTCTCTATTGACGCATTTTTCTTTAAAATATTCATGTAAATGTTTTTCCAATTGATGATTACATTTCGTAGGAAAAGTATAAATATATCTAAAATTCTCTGGACTTGCAGTATTTAATTGTAGCATTCTCAAATCAAGACTTCCAGTTCTCCCAATTTTATAAATGTTTAATTCTTCATAAATATCCGTTGTAGCGACATAAATACATTGCAAAGAATTGTCATCCTCAATTTGAATATCACCAAGTTCTGGATGTTCCATTAACCATTTATGATAGCGTTGAAAAAGACCCTGAGATCTAAGTGATGGTAGTAGATCTTTGGTTACCCATTTCCTAAATAAAATTGCTTCTCGTTTTTGTGATTTTAAAATTAAATCATAAACGCCACTTTCAGATATGAAAATAGTATTTGTTTGAAAATTTGGTGGTTTTGCAATGATTGCAGAAATATCAAGATAAATCCATTCTTTTTTATCACTATTTTCAACATTATTAATAATTGCTTGACAAGAATTTTTATATTCGAGAATTGTTGCAATTTCTTTGGCTTTAAACCAAGGATTTCCCTTTTCATCAATAAAAATGTAAATATCAAAACTTTTATCAGACAATGAATATTTTCTTTTTTCCAACGACATAATTTTAGTTTTTATAAAAAATAATAGTTTAACTTGTTCTCTTTTGTATACGAACAAAAATTTGAAATTGTACTGATAAAAACTAGCAGCATTACATTGAATATATAGCAGGATCCCCACTATACATTTTGTAACATTAAAAAAAAAACAAAAACAACAAATCAATTTATCTCATTTAATTTTATCTATTTTTATCAATTTTTATTTAAATTTTATTATACGTTATCGTTATCAGTTGATTACATTTTTATTTTTTTTTATTTATTAATTATTCATTAAATTTCAATATTTTTTTCAATTCCATAATCAGCTCATCTGTTGTTTTTTTATCCAACATTTTTATACGATTATTTTTAGCTTCATATGAAATATCCAAATTTTTATAATAATCCTTTAAACAATTTAAAATATTCACACTATTTGGAACATATTTACGAGAAAAAATTTCCTTTGCTGAATTTTTTTTTTCTTGTAGACGTTTAACTGCTTTTTTTAGGGATCTCTGTTGACATCTTGTAAAAATATATTCATCATCATCACATTTATGTATGGTTAATGTGTGTAATAATTTTGATTCTTTTGGTTTTGCAACTACGTCTTTTGCCAAATCTATAATTCTATTTGACAAAGCAACAGTATCTTGACGAGCATTTTCTGCGTCATGACGAGCAAGTATTAACTCTTTATTTGATACAATTAAAGCATCTACCAACTTTTTATATTCCAATTCAAGATTTTGTGTTTTTTCTTTGATTTCGTATTTTCCAGTTTTTCTTATTGATGGTAAAACTTCTGATGTTACCCATTTTCGAAAAATTATTGCTTCTTTCTTTTGAGATTTAAAAATTAGATCGTAAACTCCACTTTCTGTAATGAAAACTGTATTTGGATGCCAATTTTCTGTTGTTTTTGAAGCGTATTTTGATAGACCCTTTAAACTAACCCAATCTTTTTTATCTTCATTTTCAACATTTATAATAATTGCTTGACGAGTATTTTTATATTCAAGAATTGTTGCAATTTCCTTAGCTTTAAACCATGGATTTCCTTCTTCATCAATAAAAATATAAATATCAAAATCTTTTTCAGATAATGAATAATTTCTTTTTTCCAACGACATATTTTTTATTTCTACAACTTAAAACACAAAAAATAAAAAATATTTTTCAAATTTAATTTATATTTTTTCCAAGAAATAAATAAAAATATGTATTGTAATATAGCAAAACTTTAGATGCTCTTTAATTAAAGACCAAAGAGATACTAAATTCTTTTGATGATTTTAGAAAGAATTAAATTAAAAGTGTATATATATATTCCCTCACCATTTATATTTTTTTTAATTTTTCTCGACATTTATTACACACATACTCTTCATTAAATTCTTCCAACTCCATACTTGATAATACCGTCAAAACTTAAAAAAACAAATTTATTATTTATTCATAATATTTTCGAGTGGTGAAAAGATTTTTATTCAAAGATGAGAAGATGTTACCCTATTACGATCAAACACGAATAAACGAAAAAAAGTTAATAAAAACACGATAAATTTTAAAAAAATTAAAATTTTTTAAAAAAATAAATAGTGTTTATCGTGTTTTTTTGATTTTGAACTTAAGAAGATGTTATCTGCAAAGTTAATTGTAGTTGCAGTCACATTAATATCGATCGCTACTTTTTATGCCATTATAAGAAAAACAACACTACCATCAGAACCATCACCTACAACAACAGATCCACCTACAACAAAAGACCCACCCATAACACAACCAATCACACAAAAAAATTATCAGATAGATGTATTGGTGCATCATTCCGCTGAAACTTTACCTTTACCAGCATTTTCCCGTGAAATGAATAGATTTGATCCTGACTTCATTACTGGTAATGAAATTTTTACAAATCAAAAACGTTCAGAAACTTTTGGTAAATCTAATTTACCTTTAGAATATGAAAATTATACATCTTCTTATTCAAAAAATTATCATAATCAAGTTAATTCAAAAATGATGGAGTGTGTATTCGAAGCGAATTCAACAAATTATGTTGCAACTTCCAAAGCAAAATTTAAAAGTATAGCTGAACCAAAAAAATTTATTTTATCAAGTGCTTTTATGGCTGTATTTCCTTTAAAACGTTTATACGACCAGAAAGAATTTTGTCAAGTAATGATTAGTCAAGTACGGTCTAATTATACTTCTCATAATTCTTACACAGCAATATCAAATTGTTTAAAAGTACTGTTACATACATACCCAAATACCGATTATATAATATCTGGTAATTTTAATGTACATGGGCATGAAAAAGTTTTCAAAAGATTTTTACCAAATTATTTAATTTGTGATTTTATAAAAATGCCAACATGTTTAGATAATGATGGTGTAGCGTCACCTGATGGTATTGTTGTATCCCCAAATTTATATGAAAGAGTAGAATATCGTACGGAATTTTGTAATTCTGAATCTTATCGACATTTAATTTTAATTGCCGATATGTATATCAAAGCTGATGACGATAAAAAACCAGGTTTCTATTATAGTGATAAGTGGCCTTTAAAAAATTATATTTTGGAAATTTTGAAAAATCCTGATATCAATTTTTTTTATGGTAATGAAGGTACGTATAATCCAGCTTATGATTCCACATACAATCCAAATATTCCAGGAACAAAATTTATAACATCATCAAAATATATACTCGTATGTGAAAAACAATAGTAAAAAAAAATAAAAAAAAAACAAAAAATAAAAAAAAAATAAAAACAAAAAATATTTAATTTTTTAAATATTTATTTTTTAAGTATAATTATTTATTTTACAAAAAATTTGATTACTTTGGAATGATCGTAGCAGTATACATTTTTTAATTTTTATTTATTTTGAAGTAGATGCATCAATAGATGTAATAAAGTTATGGACTTTACCCAGTTCAATATCATCAACAAAATAACATGGGTTATTTTTTGGTAAAAATTCTTCATTTGTTTTTTTTACCGTATCCAAAATAAGTTCTTTAAATTTATCTTTTGCAACATCTGGTAAAATTAAACATTTTTTTAAAACATCGGTCTCATTTTCAAATTTCAATATTTGCAATTGTTTTTGAATTTTTTGACAACATTTATAAAGGTATCTAAATCTTTCAGTAGAACTATTAAAAGCATCAAAAAAGGTAGTTAAATTTTCACTTTTTTCATTGTGTTCACAACGATAATCTTTTTTAAATTTTTCAAGTAATTCTTCTTTATTTAAAATACCAACATCAGTTTTTGAATGATTCATAAATTTACAACCGTAAAATATAATTGGGTACAATTCTTTAATTTTATTCCATAAAATTGTTGGATTTGGGTGTTCAATTTGTAAAAATTTTTCACTGTCCTTTAACCACTTGTATCTTTTTTCAGTAGTCTCACTTAATTTAGAAATTGGCTCATTACGAAATTTATACGCAATTTCATCTCTATGTTCAATTTCACGATTTTGACAACGTGTAATTTTAATTCTTATCTTTTCATTAAACGTAAAAAAATAACAAGCAAGTTGTGGTTGTTTATCATAATTTTTCAAAGTGGGAACAATTTTCGGAGCAATTTCATTTATAGTCATTCTCAATTTTTTATTTTCTTCAATATTTTCACGAGCCAATAATGAATGTAAAGCATAATCGCGAAAAGTCATATTTACTTTATTTTTCAAATCATAAATTTCCATTTCCATTTCATGTTTTCGTTTTAAATATTTTTGTTCATTTTTTAATAATTTTATTTCCATTTCCTTTGCGTGATTTTCAGTTTCTAAAATTTTATTTTTATATTTGACATTTACGTTCATTTTATTCATTTCAGTATTATTATTAATTTCAGTAGTTAAGTCGTCGTTAATATCTGTAATATTAATTTCTTCATTTGCAACATCAATTTCTTCATTTGCAACATCAATTTCTTCATTTGCAACATCAATTTCTTTATTTGCAACATCAATTTCTTCATTTGCAACATCAATTTCTTCATTTGCAACATCAATTTTTTTATTTACAACATCAATTTCTTTATTTGCAACATCATTTATTTGCAACATCAATTTCTTCGAACACCATTTTTTCCGTTCACAGTATCAATTTCTTCGTTCAGAACACCATTTTTTCCGTTCACAGTATCAATTTCTTCATTCACAGTATCAATTTCTTCAGAATTGATTCCATCACTATCAAAATTTTCATTTATGTTAGCATTTGTTTTTAGATTTAAATTTTCAAACAATTCATCAACATTTTCATCACCGTCAAAATATGTAGAATCGTCCGATGAAGTTTCAAATGTCGAAGGTATCTCAAAAGTTGAATCAGAATCAGAAGATTCGGAAATTAAAATATCCTTGTCAGAAATACATTCTAAATTAGATTCATCAGTTTTGTTAACGTTGCTACTACATTTTTTAAATTTGTCAAATATTTTATAATTAAAATTTGATCGAGTGGTCCGCAAATTTCGTTTTGTTCCTCCTGTAGACGTTGATGGTAATATTAAAAAATCACCTCTTCTTAAATCAGGAATAATTTCTTTGAAGAACCAATATTTAAATTCTTTACAGATTGTAAACTTTTCACCAGCAAAAATTAATGACAATACACCGTCTTCATTAATGAATATTGTTCTTTTATCAAGTCCATCAAATTCTGGTTTTTTTAAAAAATTAGAAATTTTTTTTAATTGTCCAAATAATAATTTATCTTTTGAATTTACAAAATTAAAAACAGCATTCCTTGGACGAATTTCGTATAAAATTGAAGCAATTTGATTAGCATCAAACCAAAATTCAAAAGCACCATTCCTTTTTTGTAATGGAATTACAAGTACATTATTCAATAAAACCTCACCATTAAAACAAAATTCCTTTTTAATGATAACCATTTTAAGATTATTTTATTTTTTATTTTTTTATGTTGCTTGATGTTTTATTATACTGTTTTAATGATAATTTCGATTTCAATACTGACTATATTGTTGTTACTTGTGTGATTTATATACTCACTTTTTTTTGTTATACCCCACTTGACTTGTACACTCAAGCATGTAATAATATCTTATACACACCACACCTTTTTTTATCTCTTTTATCGTTTTTCCACTAATAATAAATAAATAAATATATGATTAGCTCATTATCTTTTTATTATATTTTATTTATTCTTTTTTCTTTATTCTTTTATGAAGCCCATTTATCATTCATTTGTTTTTTTTTTTAGTTTTTTTTTCATATTCTTTTACAACTTTTTATTATTTTGTGTTACTGGAAATTTTAATGAGTCATTTTGTATTTTTAAAGATGTTAAGAACAACAAAATGCCTATCGACGGTTTTCAATTTATCACAATTCTAATATTATTTTTTATACCATCGCTTGTAATTTTTTCTTTCAAAAGAATAGATTTCGGTGATAAAAATTTAACACCCGAATTAAATGGAATGAAATTTTCTCCAACAATTGATGATTTACCCGAAATTGTCGTAGATTTTGGCTCATATAAACCAGAAACAAGTGTTGTTGGTGTCGATGATGAAAGTATACAAGAACAACAAAAAATAAAACAACAATGTTTAACAACTGGTTATTTATTATCTAAGGAAAATGTTTATGCTGATTGTGAAACAATTTGTAATGTAAAAGAAGTAACATTTAAATATTTTCCCAAATCATCTAATGCTATAATTGGAAATAAAAAAATTGAATATGGTTCTTATTGTGTACCGACTGATGCAGCTAATTGTAATGACTCAACGTCAACTTTAGTTTATGGTTTAACAGGTTGGAATTGTTTACCAAGAATTTCAGCTTTTGGTGGTATTGGTGGTAATAAAATTCTCATATGCGATGGTCGTTTACAAGACAATGGTTTAAATATAATATACGATACGTATATTCCTTCAAATTTAAAATTTAATGATTTATATGAAGACAAATTAGCAGATGATTCATATCGATTTACATGTGTAGAGAAAAAAAATTCTTTTGGAAATTCATATTTATATACTGATTTTGATAGACTTCAAATATATGAAAACTGGTGTGCTTCAGATATCCCATATTCAGCACCAAAGGGTGAAATAAAATGGAATTTTCAAACACAAAATTGCTTTTGTGATAATTTTCAGACAGACACAACAACACAAAAATGTACAGCTTGTAAACTTGGTCTAAATGAAAATTCATTTTTATTAAGTATTTATCCACAGTATTGCTATAGTGAGGATGACACTGTGGATATTACAAAACAAAGATTAGAATCCTTAAAAGGTAGTAACCGACTCTTATTACCATGTGGTTCAGATGAATTAGATTCAGAAGAATTCACAAGACCAAGATGTGTTGATCTGCAAGTTTCAGCTTTTCCAAAAACATCCCCGTCACATAATACTATGAAAATATTAAAACCATAAAAATAAAAACATTTTTTAAATTTTTTTTGTTTATAATTAATTATTTATTAATCAAAAAAATACATTTCTTTTATTTATCGTTTTTTGGGGGGTGCTAACAATAAACCTGAAAAAGTAACAAATAATAAATCAGTCGAATTAATGCTATTTTTTTTATTTTTTTTTGTTGCGTGTTGATTTTTTTTATCAGCAGAATTAAAAGTTGATGGTGAACCCATGAATGTCGATAAAACAGAAACCGCCAAATCTTCTACCTTTGAAGATTTTTTATATTTTGTAACTTTTTTATTTTCTTGGTTTGAACTTTGAGATATTGCACTGATGATTGGTACTATAAATAGAATAATAATAATAAAAATAATAATAATAATAAAAATATAAAAAAAAATAATAATAATATCAAAAATAATAATAATAATAATAATAATAATAATAATAATAATAATAATAATAATAATAATAATAATAATAATAATAATAATAATAATAATAATAATAATAATAATAATAATAATAATAATAATAATAATAATAATAATAATAATAATAGTACTTACAAGCCATTTTGTAAAAAAAAATATTTTATTAAATATATTATTAAATATAATGATTTTAATGGACGTAATTAGTTGTGAATGATTTCTCTTCTAAAACATGCTTGTATTTATATAAAACTGTTATCATCAATTTCACATCATTACGGAGCACTACTTGAGGCTTATCAGCAAATACTATCTTTTCCTGCTCATAATTTTATCTTAATTTTTTCTTGCACTGCGTTATCAATATTTCATATAAAAAAGTAATGATGGAAAATTACCAAATTAATTGCGCATTTATATTACTATTTCTCTTTAAGATTATGTATATTTTTCAAAAAAAATTATTTTTCATGAATATTTTAATAATTATTTTTATTTTTATTGTTATATTAATTATTAAAAATCAGTTTTTTTTAATTGATAAATTAAAAATAAAAGATATGGGTCATATTCTATTTCAAAATAAAGATATTAAAATAATTTTAACTAATGTAGACATGTCATATAATATTTCCTATGGAAAAATATCTGGTAAATTTACGATCAAAAAAATTACCACACAAGATCACGATATAAATAACTCTAAAAAATCTGTCATTTTAAATGAGAAAATAACACCCATAAATAATATAGAAAATTATGATTTTGATAATAATTTTTTTAATAGTAATTCAAATAACAATCTAAATTTAAATTCAAATAATAATGTAAATTTGAATTCAAACTCTAATTTGAATGAATTCTTTATTTCTCTCGATCGTCAAACTTTGGTAAATGATCATTTCGATGAACAAAATAATGAAAAAATGATAAATTTATATATAAACATTTCATATCCAAATAATTACGTTATTACAAATAATGTTTATTCTAAAAAAATAAACGCAATACCATCATCTGAAAAAATACTTTTCTATGAATCAATCCCTGAAGAATTCCAAAGTGAAAATTTAAGAATATCAATATCTTGCTTAGAAGTAGATTCAATTTTTTAGTAAAATTTTTAAAATAATAAGTCTAAAAAGAAAATATTTTCATTTGAAAAAAATACTTTTCCATGAATCAATTCCAGAAGAATTTCAAATTGAAAATATCAATATCTTGCTTAGAAGTAGATTCAATTTTTTAGTAAAATTTTTAAAATAATAAGTCTAAAGGGAATATATTTTGTCTAATTTATAGATGAAATTAGACTTATGAAAGAAAATAATAATTTAAATGAGGTCAAAGGTCAAATATTAATAAGCTTTTTATCTTAAAACAAGTATAATCATAATTTAAAATAAATAATTATGATGATAATATAAAAATTTTATAAAATTTTTCTATATAAAAATTCAAATAAAAAA
>NW_025220574.1:0-67902 GCF_014905175.1 Aphidius gifuensis
ACAATTTGGTAATTTAAAATACATCATTCAATTAACATTTATTTATTGTTTATCATTTAATTAATCATCTTTTTTCATTGTTGTTTTAGCTATATTCGAAAATTTACTGGAATTTAGACCAGAGCTTTGTGTTGATGCTGGAAAACAGGGACTTTTACAGTGGTTATTGCGTAGATTGAAAGCTAAAATACCATTTGATGCTAATAAATTATATGCCAGTGAATTATTATCAATTTTACTACAACAAACACAAGAAAATAAACTACTTCTTGGTGATATTGATGGCATTGATGTTCTTCTTCAACAATTATCTGTAATATATTTTTTTAATTCTCATGATTTTCATATTTATTTTAATCTAATTCATGTTTATTTTTTTGTAGCATTACAAGAGACATGATCCACAATCAGCTGAAGAACAAGAAATGATGGAAAATCTTTTTAATGTATTGATATCAAGTTTAATTGTACCAGTTAACAGAGAAAAATTTTTAAAAGGAGAAGGCTTGCAGCTCATGAATTTAATGCTTCGTGAAAAAAAAATGTCTAGAAATGGATCACTAAAAGTAAATTAAAAAATAAATAATAAAAATCATTTTATCAAATGATTAATTAATAATATTTTGTTTATTTTATATTTTAGGTATTGGATCATGCTATGAATGGTCCAGATGGAAAAGACAATTGTATGAAATTTGTTGATATTCTTGGCTTGAGAACAATATTCCCTTTGTTCATGAAAACACCATCAAAAAATCGTAAAAAAGTATTTACAACTGATGAACATGAAGAGCATGTTGTGTCAATTGTTGCTAGTATGTTGAGAAATTGTAAAGGTCAACAACGTCAACGTTTATTGAGTAAATTTACTGAAAATGATTATGAAAAAGTTGATAGATTAATGGAGTTACATTTTAAATATCTTGAAAAAGTTGAACAAGTTGAAAGTAATACCAAGGTTTGTTTAAATATAAATGTAAATTGAATCAATGATTATTGTATATTATAATAAATGATTTTTTTTTAACTTTAGGAAGATGAAGAAGAAGAAGAATCATATTTAAAAAGACTTGATGGTGGATTATTTACATTACAATTGGTTGATTTTATTCTTCTTGAAGCTTGTGCTGGTTGTCCACCAGCTGTTAAACAGAGAGTCACCAGGATACTTTCACAAAGAAGAGCTTCATTAAAAACTATTCGTCATATTATGAGAGGTAATAGTCAGCAATAATCGTGTTCAATGATAATAAAATTTTTAACTTTATTTTAAAATTTATCTAAATTTTTTACAGAATACGCTGGTAATTTGGGAGATGCTGGTGATTCAGAATGGCGAGAGGCTGAACAACAACACATACTTCAATTAATTGATAAATTTTAATTAACGATATAGTTTTGAATTTACTTTTTATTTCTTTAAATTAATCATGATTAAATGTTAAATAAAAAATTTTTTTTTTCACACGAAGTGTTTAAAAAAATACATATTATTGACAAAATTATTAACAGCTTCAACAACAATATAATTATTAATAAAATTTAACAAAAAAAATAAAAAAAATTGAATTTTTAAATGAATTTTTTATGTTTTCCCCCTGCAATATTTGCGAACCAATGACAAACAATAGATGCGTTTTTTCATGATTTCTACTTCCACAATTTATCTTTTTTTCGAGTAATTATAACGAGTAAAGAGATTGTAAAAAGAAGATTGCGGAAGTAAGAATTCGACAGAAAATTCGGCAAGAGAAAAAACGCACCTATTATTTCATATAAATTGATATAAAAGTAAAGAAATTGAATAAAAAGGGGCAAATTGCGGAAGTAGGAATCCGAAAAATTATCAATTTTGCGACAAAAGTTATCGAATACCTAAAAATTCCAGTTGACCAAAATGACGAAAACGTTCACCAAAATGAAAGTTAAACCGTGGCTGCTCAGCTACAGTTGAGCTTGCCAACGTTAATTTCGGTGAGCAGTAAAATGAGCAGTACTGACGTCAGTATAGTGTGTGTATGTTAAAAGTGGATGCGATATTTAATCATAATGTCGTGTGAACAGTATTTAAATTTATGTAGATTTTGTTTTACTGGTGACAAAATAACCATCCGAAAAAGACAACGAAGAGGACTCGAAAAAGTTTATTTCCTGTATATTCAATGAAGGAAAATAAATGACAAAAAAATTTTTCGATTAAGGTATTTATTTCCACCTAGAGCTCTATACTGTTTGTCCTTTTTCTTACTTCTTTCCAAATAATACCATTAATTCCATTTATTTATTTTCCATTTTCTTTTGCAAAATTTAATAGATAGTTAGAGATGCCAATTCGTCGGAAATTCTATGCGATGAGTGCGTCACCAAATTAGAATCTTCGCATAGTTTTTACAAGATGGTCTCGGAGAAAAAAGGGCACAAGTGCCGATTTTGTCGTGCACCCGAAGGAGAAGTCGTCGAAGGAAAAACATTTGTTCTGACACCTATATTCAACAAAAAAAATGGAATCTACAACAAAAATCAATCAATTTTCCCAAAATATACATTTTAAAAAATTTTTGCTTTATAATAGTCATAGATAATTATAGTTACAATAAACTTATAGTCTTTTGGAAAAACAGAATGATTGAAAATCATTTCAGAAAAACATGTGTCAAAGAAAGAAGGACGGCAGGTATGTTGTTCACCAATTTACCCAAATTATAACAAAACCTTTGGTTGAAGACAAAAGTTCAATTGCCACTAAATTTGTATATAAACACAACTGTACCCACGCATCATGCCTTCAGCTATCGTCTGACATGGTCATTTTGCGTGGGAAGTTATCTGCTTATTGTCTTCCAAACAATAAAAAAACAAGCGAAACAACAGCTGATTTTATGCAATCAATATTTAGTGATACAGCTGCTTGTCAATTGCAAGGTGCAACTAAAATCACATCAAAAAATGTCTTGCTGATGTTACAATTGAGCTTTGAATTGGAAAAGGATGATATTACAAAAAAATGTCATGAATATATTATCAATTACTTTAACAACATGGAGCGTGAACTTTCCCTGGTAGATAAAATCTGCCAATTTACTTTTAAATCAATTCATAAAAAAAAAATGATTAAATTTCCATTTTCTTCAAATCGTCGATGCTTATAACGATAAAATAACTTTATTTCTTTTTTTTGCAATTGATACATTTATATGCGTACATGCTTGATAATTTCAAATAATTACGATTTATTTATTTATTTCATTTATTTATTTAATTTACAAAAATATGATACAATCATTTACCTTAAATGAAATTTGCACCAAATTTATTTACAATAATTGTGGACAAATTGGTCCACAATTACATTCTTTAATAAATTGGACTAACTGCATTGAGTTATGGGATCTTGCAAATAACAAAGCTGGAATAAAATTGCAAAGACCAAGTAAAAATGACTTCACAAATTTTGATATACCAAAAGGAGAAAGTCTTAAAAAAACATGTCTGAAAATTTGAATAGATCTTGAAATATAATTAAAATATCAAAGATTTAACTACAATTACTGGAAGTATTCTATCTAAGGAAGACATAACTTCAAGTGAAAGAAAATACTTGAGTGATTTCCTCGCGGCAAAGCGATATAGTTATGATGTAATTATTAATAATTTTTAATTATTTTTTATATTATGTTTTATATATTATTTTTTTCAAAAAAATCAGAGTTGCTGTAATTTAGGTGATGCTTATCTAAAAACAAGAACAGTCATACCAATTGGGTAATCTTGTATTTAAAAATGTTACTACATTACTTTTTATTTCTCTAAATAAATCATGATTAAATGTTAAATTGATATTATTTTTTTCATAACGATAAAATAACTAACTTTATTTGAATTTATTCTTTATTTCTTTAAATAAATCCTGATTAAATGTTGAATCAAAATCATTTTTTTGTCACATAAAGTGTTCAAAAAAATACATATTATTGAAAAATTTATTAATAGCTTCAACAACAATATAATAATTATTAATAAATTTAAAAAAAAAATGGAAAATAGTTAAAATTTTTAATAAATTTTTTATAATTTCCCGCTGAGATATTTAAACCAATGATCAGTCAGCTTTATAAAAACATGGTGGATCATTTGAACCAATAGCAAACCATCTCTCCACACCCAGAAAAAAACACAATTATAATATTTATTATTATTATCAACACACAAAAGAATGACAGTGTGTGTCGAAATAAGTCACATCCAGTGTTTTATCTGTTTCTCTGTCGATCGGTTTGTTTAATTATTATTTTTAATTTTAACGTCAAATATTTTATATTTTATTTTTTTATTAATTATAATTTATTATTCAACAAGCACATATTATTTTCGTCTTTTGTGTTGACAAATAATTTCGTGGAAATAGTTAAAAATTGATTAAATAATAAATGATATAACGAGAAAAGGAAAAAAAAAAAAAAAAACTAAACAAATATTGATCAAGACAAAAATGAGTGAATTGGTTTAATTTTTATAAATTTTTTATAGTGTAAATAATGGAGTGAATTGTTTAAAATAAATAAATAAATAAAGTGAATATATTAATAATTAATTTGAGCAAAAAATTAAAGTGAATATTTCAATGGAAAATAAAAAATATAAAAAATAAATTCTACTTGATGCTCGGTAAGACTTCAATTAACTTTGTAATTTATCATTTACACGCTCAATTAAATAACAACCACATTGCTCAGCCTTAAACATAATTAATTTAATATTTTTTATTATGAAATTTAATTCAATGTGGTTAAAATTAATATTAAATAATAATATTGTAACCAGAGTGGAGAGAGAAATATTTACGTCTCGTCTGTAGCATCGATTTTCTCTTTTTCTCTCTTTTTTTTTTTTTTCTCTTTTCTCTCATAGTTACCTCCATTTTTACAAAAAAAAAATAACAAATATCACCATCACCTGGATCATATTCTTCCCTTCAAATATCATTTATTATTTTTTTTAAATAATGTAATTTTGAAAGTTTATTTATTATTAATCTTGGTAAGAAAGTAGGAGAAATTTTTTTGCCGACATTTGGCCAAGGGATTTTGTAAATTCATGAGCTAAAAGATTTGGATATTTGCCAATGAGATAAAATGAATTTTCCAAGAAGAAATACCCGGAAAAACCAATTTTATTTTTTATCCAACTGCAACATGTTACTCCAAAATAAAAATTCTATAAAATAGTAAAAATAGTTTGATGAAAAAAAAAAGGCTCTATCTGATTTATTTTGTCTACGAAAAAAAGGTGAATTAAATTCTAAAAAATTTATTCAATGACAGTTTGATTGTTTATCAAATAAATAATGTATAAATAAAATAAATAGAGCTTATAATGATGATGATGATGATGATGATGATGATGATGACAATAAATAAAAATAGATAAAAATAAATAAAAAATAAAGAGAGCAGATATAATGGTCTCAATGACTATCGATCGATTGATGGATGAGAAGGTGGGTGCGACCCTCGACTTACATTTATTCTTCATCATCATCATTATCATCAAAAGATTTATTATCACGTGTTGAAATTTTTTATTTACAGTGGGCTTGTTTCGAGGTCAATTTTTAAATTTTTATTTCATCAATAATCATAAATTCATATTTGTAAATTAAAAAGTAATAGAAAAAAAATTTTTTTTCTATTTTATCTATTTTGTTGTTAATAGGTTTTTGTATTTTATTTTTAAATTTTTAAATCTTATCTTGATACAAGTGTTTTATTTTTTTTTTTTATCAATAGTATATTTTTTTTTACTTTTCTAGATAATTTTTTTGATTAAATTAATTTTGTTTTGTAGAAAAAAATTAAATTAAAAATGATGATTTATTTGTATTATATTTTTTTAATATTTTTCAAGTAGCTAAGAAAAAAATGAAAATTATAAATATAATATATAAATTCTATATTTAAAGCAGGAAGTTGAAAGAGAAATTTTTATTTTAAAAAAAAGTTGTCATTTCTCGAGAGTCATTATAATATTTTTGATGGGTTTGATGTCGGCAGCTGGGGTGAAGATGATGTGATCGATGATGAACTGAATGATGTTTTTTAAATTGAATGATAATTAATAGATTAATTAATTTATTTACTTTTTATGTGCCATCAGAAAAATTTAACAGCCTCGACCATTGCCAAATATGGCTGCTTGGTGTGTTTTATTCTTAGATCGACGACACGATGCGAGTATAAACGAATCACAGTCGAGGCTCAACCAGAGACGATTATATATTATTATGTATATCTTAATAAATAAAATTTAACACACAATAATATATATATTGTTGATATTCAAAATTTGATAACCAAAAGTACCATCAATGTCAGGAAGAAGAAAAAATTTCATCAAATCGAAACCCACTCACTCATTCACCTTGTTTGTTTTTCAACTAGATTTTTTATTTTTTTTTTCTAATCTAGAATATTAGATCTTGTTAAATTATTAACTAGTTTTTTTTTTTTTTTTTTTTTTTATATTTAAATTTTATTTTTAAATTTTTTTTTCTATTTTTTTTTTTCGTTTTTTTTTTTCAGCTGTATTCTAATTTCTATCATGTTTTTTTTTTTTTTTTTCGATTATAAATTTTGTTATTGATGTATTTACATTTTAATCGAGTTGATGAATTAATTTATAACGGTGAATAAATTTTTTTATTTATTTTATTACGTGCTGATTAGAAAATAAAAGTCACTTTTGATTTTATAAAAATTTTTTTTTTCTTATTTGTCTATTCTTGTAAATCTAGTTTTAATCTAGTTTTTTTTTCTTAAATTCAAGATATATTTTATTGATTTTTTATTATTATTAAATTATGGATTTATTAAACTTAATTAAATTTGTAGAAAAAAAAATATTTCTCTAGTAATTATTTAAAAATTAAAAATTAATTTCGATTTCAATTCTTTTTCGATTTTATAATTTTTTTCTATTAAATCATAACAATAGTCATTATTATTATAAACAATTAACCAATTTACTAAATTAAATTTTTTTCAACCTCAATTTACATTCACTTTCAATAATAAAAAAATTAAATTTCGATTTTTAAATTAACAAAAAATGATTTCTTTTTTTTACTACAAAAATTTTTTCTTCAATTTTAATTTCCATTATTATTTCTATGTCAATAAATTATCATCTGCTAAAATAAATTTATAAATCAATACATTTCCCATCTAATTAAAAAACTAAAATCTAATTTAAATTATTTTTTTTTCTTTTTAATTAAAAAAAAATCGAATATATGCGTAAAAAATTATTATATAAACAAATCATCAAATTAAATTTGTAAATAAATGTTTATTTATTTCATTAACCGTGTTGTTAAAAAGAATGAAATGAAAAAAAAAATAACCCACGTAGAAATAAGACACGTTTCGCAAAAATAAAAAAAAAACTTGTTGCGTTATGGAATTTCAATGAGGCATGTTTAACCATACCTTTTATGACACATTTTCTAGACATACGAGTATGCATACACCCGCCCCCACAATACCTGTCATTTTATTTTGATTTTTATAAATTATTATTTATTTTTTCATATGACCATTCAATAATCAAAGCCCAAACATTTTTCTTTTATTCAGCAAAAAAAAAAATAATTTCTTTTATGTCTTTTTAACATTTTATTCTTTTCTCAATTTTATTATATTTTTTTTATTCTAAATTATTATACAACTACTTTTTTACCTGTTATTTTATGACTTGGTTTAAATGAAAAAAAATAATTTTTTATTAGACCAAAAGACCTTGTATTTATTTCATTTGGCAAACTGTCGTAATTGACAATGATCATTGACATCATCACTGACCATGTTTAGCAATAAAAATAAACAATGACATACAATTCAAAAAAAGAATCAAAAAAATATAAATAAATAAACCTACATCAACATAAAACAACTTGTTTTTTTTTTTTACACACAAATGACAATTTTTAATTTGGCACTTTGTATAAGCTTATTAAAAAAAAAATATTTCCTTATTTTAAAACACACAAAATGACTATTTTTAAACAACTTGGCAAGTGTTTAAAATATTGTATAAACTTAAATGAACTTTTATTTAACAACCACAAAAATAATTAGCATCAAAAAAAAAAAATAAATAAATCCAACAATCAAAATTTTAAAAGTAATTATTTTTTTAAAATGAAAAATAAAAATACTCAATAGACAAGATTATTAATAAAATATTTGAATTTTATTTTTAGATAAAGATAAATATTTTTCTTTAACTTGTTTTTACACCATAACAATCTTCCTATAAATAAAATTTAAATAAAAAAAAATAAAAAAACACGTTTAAAACGACAACTCGTAATATTTTCAAGTAGTATAAAAATAACACAAAGTAATTTTTATTTTATCTCTTTCAGATCCTGCAATGCGGAAATGAAACGTGAATTTCACTGCGACATAGATGTCTAAGCATATAATAATAATAATATAAATAATAAATAATTTTAAAGAATGATTGTTGGATCATTATTACTGATAAAATCATCGAGTGACTGGCCGTGTCAGCCAGTTACTCGAAACCAGTCCAACTGATTTTTAATAACAACCCAAAAAAGCATCATTAAAAATAAATAAATTAAAAATCAAGATCAATGAAGAAATGGCAGCAACAGCAAAACATGAAATGCGTCAAAAATTTACTGATGATAACACGGGTGAGGAGGATATTGCTGCAATTGCTAAACAAATAAGTGATCATGCTGAGGCAATATATCAAACATGGAAAAGTCGTGGTTTAGCACCAACTGAAATATTAAATTGTCACAGTAATGATACAGCTGTTGATAAATTTGGTAGTGCATTAACACCAACAATTCAATTGACAAAACAACAACAACAACAAAATTTTAATAATAATAGCAATATTATTGAACCACTTGAATGTTTATTAAATAATAATAATAATGGTGATGAAGATGATGATGATGATGTAGATGAAAAAAATGATTTATTAAATGATGATAAAAATAAACTTGTAAAATTTGTTAATAATTTTGTTGTTGAAGATCGTGCTAGACAACAAAAATCATCATATTTAAATAAAAATTTACCCTCGTCAATTCAATTTGCCCTTGAAAAATTTGAAAAAAATACTGATATTATTAAATCACAAATTAAAATAAGACCAAAAATAAAAAAATCACAATCGACATTATCAAATTTGAGTGATAAAATTGATGATATATTTATTGACAAGCCAAAAAGGCCAATGAGTGTATTGGTTGGTTCACCAACCAAAATTATTACAGTGGATAATATAAATAATAATGGTGGTCAGTCCTCTGGACTAACAACATGGCCATTAAAAAATAAATTATTAAATGATACATCAACAACAACATCATCATCATCATTATCAATAACATCAGAAGCATCAAAATCAACAAGTCGTACAACACAAATAGCAGCATCATATTTAGATGAAGTTGCACGTGAAGAAGAAAGATTAATAAATGCATTAAAAACTGGTTCAATTATAAGTGAAGATACAACATTACCAATTGATAATATTATTATTAAAAAACAAAAACCAGAAATTAAAAAACAAAAACCAATATTAATTGGTACAAATGGTTTAATAAGTGAACAAGCTGTTAATTTTTTTAATAAAAAAAAACAACTTGAAGATAAAAAAAATAATCAAACAACAACAACAATTGATCAAGTTGATAATATACAAAAAATTGATACTACACAATTACCAACAACAACGACAACAACAAAATGGGGACCGAGAATTAATTCACCACGTACAAGATTAGAACAAGTACCACATCCTGAATTAACAAATCAACAAAAACAACATATTAGAGCTGCAGCAGCAGCAGCAGCTGCAAATGACACGACAAATTCATCATCAACAAATATTAATAATCCAGTAAGACCATTTTTAACACGTGGATCTGTTGCTGAAAGAGTACTTATATTTGAAAAATGTCCAAGTGATTTATTACTAGATAAACGTGGACCAAGACAATCATCAATTGGTACAAATAGATTAAATAATAATACTAATACAAATAATGATGTAAATAATACACAAAAATCACAGGTAAGTTATTTGGTTTAATTTATAATTAATTGATTAGTTTGATTGTTATTTATTTTATTTTTTGTAGTCTTATGTACGTGAGAGAATACTGCAGCAACAATCAAGAGCCCTGCCACCTCATACAACTCTTCAGAGACATGTTAAAGCCAATAAAAATGTTCGAATACCAAGGTAATAATAAAAAATATATAATAATAATAATAATTGATAAATAATAATTGTATTTAATTATTGTGTAGATTTTATTATCCGGGTGGTAAACCAACATCACTGTCACAACTTGAAGCAACAATATGTAAAATAACAAAAGCATTTGAAAGTTTACCAGGTTGTCGTTCAACAAAATCACAATTTAATATTATAACAAAAGCTTGTGATTTACCATTATACTGGAAGATACCATTATTTATGGCATGTGGTGGTGATAAAAATTCAACAATTGAATTAACAAATTTTTTGGATTATTGGAAAGAATTAAATAAAAATTCACATGATAAAGCTAGTAAATTTATAAATATAAATACACGTGGTAAAAGTGATAAATTATTACCAGAAGATCTTGTATGTTTAGTGCAAGATGTTGTTGAAACACATCCTGGTTTAACATTTTTAAAAGAAGCAACTGAATTTCATTCACGTTATGTACACACTGTTATTGCTAGAATTTTTTATTGTGTTAATCGTTGTTGGTCTGGTAAAATAAGTATAACTGAAATACGTAAATCAAATATACTTGATATTATTGATTTACTTGAACATGAAGAAGACATTAATCAAGTAACATCATACTTTAGTTATGAACATTTTTATGTTATTTATTGTAAATTTTGGGAACTTGATCGTGATCATGATTTATTAATTGATAAAATGGATTTAACACGTCATAATGATCATGCATTATCAACACGTTTAATTGAACGTGTATTTAGTGGTGCTGTAACACGTGGTGGTATTAATGGTGCACAACAACATTCAGATAAAATGAGTTATACTGAATTTGTATGGTTTTTATTATCTGAAGAAGATAAAAATCATCCAACAGCAATTGAATATTGGTTTAGATGTATGGATCTTGATGGTGATGGTTATTTATCAATGTATGAATTGGAATATTTTTATGAAGAGCAATTGGATCGTATGGAAGCAATTGGTATGGAAACATTACCATTTGAAGATTGTTTATGTCAAATGCTTGATATGATACATCCATCAATACCAAGAAAAATATCATTGAGTGATTTAAAAAAATGTAAAATGACATCAATATTTTTCGATACATTTTTTAATCTTGAAAAATATCTAGATCATGAACAAAGAGATCCATTTGCTTCAACAAGAGATCATGATGCTGATGGTCATGAGGTAATTAATTGAATGTAATTTATATTACTTAATTGTTTTTTTTATTCAAAATTTTATTTTGTTTATTTTTCATAGCTTTCTGATTGGGATCGTTTTGCTGCTGATGAGTATGAACTTCTAGTAGCTGAAGAAAGTGGAAATGATCAGAATGATCAAATGTATGTATTTATAAATTAAATTATTCTATTTATTTTTTATTTATAAATTTATTTTCTTATCTTGAAGGCTTTATGATCCCGGTATTGAAGATGATACATATCCACAAAATTTAGATGCCATTAAAAGTGACAAAGAAGCCAGCAAAACACGACAATGTTTTGCCAAAGATTATCCAGAAGATGGACGTCATGATAAATCACTAAACTTTGACAGTGGTGATAGTGATGATTACGCTGAAAGTGACAACTAATTTTCATTAAGATTAATAATCAACAAATAAGATATATCAACGTTAAACATTTAAAAAAATAATATTATTTTTTTTCTCATTTTGTTTATCCAAAGTATTAGTGTAGTGTAAATATATATATATATTTTCATTTTTTTCAATCAGTTTATTGGCATAATAAATGCCAAGTAAAAAAAAAGCTATTCTAAATTTGAAATTTTTCTCAAATCGTAACTATTAATTAAACAAAATTTAATTATTTATAACGAGTTAATTTGTTGGTTTTTTTTTTTTTTAAATTTATTTAGTTTTATGAATTTTTTATTACAACATTTTTTCTACATTTTTTCAATAATATCATACCTTTTTTTTTTCGTAATAAATAATATGTAAAACTCAATTCTAGTCCGGCAATAAATGCGCACGCTAAATCGACTTTTTTTTTTCTTTTTATATTGACGAAAAATAATAATAAGAAAAGAAAAAATTATCAGCGAGAAAATAAAATACGTGATTGTCGAATTAATAATGATATATTTAAAAAAATATATATATTTAATATAACATTAATAATTAATATAGAAAAAAGAAAAAAAAAAGAAAAAAAAAATTGAATATATTTGGAGGATCGTTGTGACAAACCACGGTAGCCGTAAATATATATCTATTATTAATTATAAATAATTATATTCGCAGTTTATTGTCTTTCCAAAGATGTAATTTTAATGGTAATTAATTATTATTACGTAATTAATTAATTATATAAACAAATGCTTGTTAATTAATTTGTTTTTTTAAGTAAACATGACAACGAGTTTAGTCTCTTTTGTTAATCAAAAATTAAAGTAATAATTTAATAATCACAATTATAGTAAAATAATTTATATAATTGTGATAATATTTTGTTGCATTTGATAATTTTTATTATTCATTAAAATTGTTATTTCATATTTATCAATTTATTATATATATTTCGATAGATTTATCAAATGTTCCCGAGTATCAATTTAAAAAAGGTGCTCAATATTTAATTTTTTTATTTCATTTCAATTTTAAAGTTTAAAAAAATTATATATCTATCAAAAGGCAATTAAACAGTTTAATATTTAACAAAAAAAAACATAAAATTCCTCCATAAATTTAAAAAAATAACAACATAATAAAAAAAGAAAATTTTTTATTTTTAAAATTTAAAATTTCTATCAAATTGAGGTTTAAATATTTCGAAAATTAAATGTTCAACTTTAAAATTTGTACTTTTTATTTAATTGTATATTTTTAGAATATACTTTAAACAATAATAATAATAATATTGATAAATTTCGAAGAGAAAAAAAAGAGTAAACACAAATAATTATTAAAAAAAATTCAGTGTATTTTGTTCGTACATAAAAAATTGTCAAATAATAATTTTGAAGGTCAAGTATGTATGTTTTTTTCATGCAAAACTGTGTTCGAACTAATTTAAGCTAGTCATACATAATATCTATGTCAGTGAAATTATTACAAACGATATATAATAATAATCTGAGAAAAAAAAAAAACCACATAATACGTTTCACGAATAAATTTGTTTAGATCATTCCTCGTCGTAAATTAACATGTTTTTCAAAAGAAAAAAAAAATATACAAATATATTATTAATTATAAAAAAGTACACTTAAAATTATGTGTCATTGACATTTGATATTTATAATAATTAATAAATATATTTAATAATAATTATTATAAAAACAATTTGAATACAATAGTAAACATTGGCTTTATTTTATCGTCGATTAATTTACCTTAATTAGCATTAATATTAATCAGAATTATTTTTTTAATATCAATCAACTATCAATACAATCATCTAGACAAAAAAAAAATTTCTCCTAAACATATCACTTTAATATTTATTTAATTATTTGAACAAAAAAATTATTCGAAAAAAAATTTCGATTTTTTTTCGAAATGATAATTTTTCATGCTTTTTTTTTTGAGAAAAAATTTAAAAAAATAAAATGATATTCAAGTTGTAAGGTGAATGATCTCTCTTTTGCAAAAGTTAACGGTTAATTTGAATTAAATGTATAAAATTAATTTAAAATTTTCGAAATGATAATTAAATTTTGCTAAAAAAATTTATTATTTTGATAATTATTCATTATTATCTAAGAATGATGGTTGATTTTTATAATGAAGATGATGACGATGAAGATGAAGATGATGGGTGTGGTCGAGAAAAAAAAAAACATCATCTTGGTTTTTATAATTCAGGTCCGGTTTGTAAATAAAACTAAACAGGGCAATATAAAATATCAGCAAAAAAATAAGTGGTGTTACCAGCTCTACCACATTTAAAAAAAAAAAAAAAGGAAATATTATTTATTCATATTTTCCACATCATTATAATATTCATTTTTTTTCATTTTTAAATTGTTATTTTGTTTTTTATAAATAAAATATCATCGTATTGCTTTGATACTTTTTTTTTTTTTTTTGTTCATTCATCGATCACTGATATTATCTTCACCGTTATTATTTATTCATGCTTGCTAACACAAATAATTTCGTGAGAAATTTGCCAGAAGAAATAATAGCATATTCTTTAGGTCAACAACCAGACATTTATCATTGATGAATGATGAGTTGATGACACAAAAAAGACGAGCATATTAATCATTTTTCTGAGTAAAAAAAATTATTAAAACACACACACAAAAAGTTCACTGGCTTGTTTGGAATGTTTTTAATTATTTAAAAAAATTATATCAACTAATTTTTGTTGTTTTTAATATTTATTATTGTTTAAATAATTTATTTTTTTAATTAATTTAGTTATTTTTTTAATTAATTTCATGAAAGATTTGGGACTAGGGGAGTTTCCGGTGAATTATTTGATGAGGGTGATGAATTTTTTGGTTTACAAACACAACCACTTTCAACTAGTACATAGTCTTGACCAGTTAGTGTTACTGGACCAAGTGGTATTACCAAAAATAAATAAGGCACATATGTTTGTGTACATTCACCACGTATCACATCACACGATTTGGATCTGCAAACAAATCAATTAAAAAAAAATTGTTAATTCAACTATTTTTAGGAAGAAATTATCTACAAAAAAAAACGAGACTTTGTGAATGATCATTTAAATAAATCCAGTTTGTTATTTTAATTTAAAGTTTGAAAATTATTTTTAAAAAAGAGAAGGTAAAATATTTAAAAGGTGGATTTTTCTTTTTTTTTCATTTTAAATTTCTACGTCAATTTTTTAAAGCTTTAAATAAATTAATATTTGCAACAAATGTTAAACAATTTAGGTAATTTATTGACTTAATTAATTTATCATTTTTTAAACTAAAAATTTTCAAAATATTTAATTTTAAAATTCAAGCTAAATGATAAAAATTTCTTTCAGCTAACAATGTCTATTCACCTTTTAAATTTCAACAAAATAATATAAAAATAATGTCAATTGATGCTATTAAATAATAATAAAAACAACAACATACTCGCAAACTTCAAAGACAACTTGTTGCAGTAGGTCAGGAAACTTTTGAACAATTGTTACTGGTTGTCCGCTAGTCAAGCTGACCCCATACATTGGTGCTGTTGTGTTGTAGCGGGTTTTGCAAAGTCGAGCTGGTGATCCGCATGTCTCCTTTGAACTGTAACTACGACCTAAAAAAAAAAATTAAAAAAAAATAATAAATAATAACATGTACTCAATGTCATTACTCATTAGTTATTCACTCAATGAGACAGCAACAGTTAGTTTTCAATTTTCAACATAATAAATTATAAATTTTTTAAAATATATTTAACAACTACTTCAACTTTAACAACAACTGTACCATTCAATTATTATTTATTATTTTTAAAACAATTATTGGCATGTGTATATTTTAAAATAATATCAATCTTTTCTTATTTATATTTTTTTTCATTTACAAATCAACAATACCGTTATAAAATGTATATATATATTTTTTATGTTCAAGTTGTTAGTGTAAGATAATAACTGTATTACTAGCTTCTATCATGGATCCAACAATTTAACAAGAATTTACAACAATATTTATTATTTGGCAATACCGTTATGTTTTTAAAATTTAATAATAATATATTATTTTTAAAATAATTATTACAATTTAAAACTTACTGTTTCTTGTATTTGATATTGTAACTTCGCCTTTTGATATTTGGTAGTTATGAAGAAGTGTTTTTCTCGTTGATTCTGGATCATTTATTCTTTGATTATTATGAGAACGTGCTGTTCTACTATTACCTCCCCATAAATTTTTAAAACTTCTCGTAATAGCTGCTCTAAAAAATTTAAAAACCATCAAACATTTATTAATTTTTTCAATGTATTTTTTAATTTATGCAAATGTGGTGGGTATTATTTAAACTTACGATGGATATTGCATGTTATTGGGTCCAATGCAATCAGGTGAATCTGTCATAGCATCACCCCATACATATTTAAGATCCAAACCATTACCCGCACATTTTTTACTACCAACTGTTGTTTGTGTTAATACAAAAATAATTATAATAATACCAAGAAGTATTGTTGTCGAATGACTCTGCATCTAGAAAAAAAAATAATTAAAAATATAGTTTTAATAAACATCCTGGGATAGTTGGAGTCTTGGAGATCATTGAAGATTAAAAATTATTTTAGATGATTACATTAACTGTTATGCTTGATTACAAAATACTGGCTTGATTTTTTTTTTTTTTTGAATAATTTATATGGGATTTAGCTTGGTGATGTCACGTGTGTATTAATCCATGTATATTATTTTATAAAAATATATGTAGGTTTTAAAGTAAAACGACTAACGGTACGACCTTCGGTTCGTCATCTTGACTCAAAGGCAACGGGTCATTCGTTTCCTCCTAACGGTATGTCGACAAAATTCATCATCAAAAATTCTTTTTAATATTTTTTAAATAAATTATAAATTGTATCAATTTTATTAATTGTTTAAAAATTTTTTTAAACTTTATTTTTAAATGATTATTATTAATATTATAAACTTGCAAAATTATAAGATCGAAATTTTTTTTTTTTTTCTATTTTAAATACTAGTCGAAAAAAAAAAATTAAATCGAAATTTATTTCATTTATATTTATTGCTTTTCGATATAGTAATTCAATTGCAAAAAAATTTTTTAAAAATACATTTTTTTTTGCTCATTTTAAGCATATAAATTTGTGGTGGAAAAAAAATTATTCAAATAATTTCGATCGAAATATTTTCGAAATGAAATTTAAATTTTCTTAAATTTCAAGAAAAAAAAATATAAAATTACATAAATTTTTATTTTCTAATATTTAAAAATTGAAATAGATATTTTTTTCTCAAAATTAATTATCAAATTATGGAAATTTCTAAGGGTTTTTTTCCTTTTTTGTTCGAATTATTATTATTGACAGAGGATGCAGGTGCAAAAGATGCGTTTGAAAAGATAAAATATATATTTTTCATTTCTCCATATAAAAAGGGTCCAGTGAGTTTATATTTTTTTTTTTTTAATCTTGAAACGTCTACCTATATTTCATTCATTGCCCCGCATTCCAAGAACCCCAAAATCATGTCTGCATCTCAAAAAATAGGGTTTTATATAAATCCTCTCAAATGAAAAAAAGCAAAATAAAAAAAAATCTAAATTACTAGTAAAATAAATTTCTAATTTTTTAAAATAAATTTGTAATAAATTACTTACCCTTTTTTGTTGCATTTTATTCATCTTGTTTGTAAAAATAAATACCAGATAAATTTAAAAATAAAAAAACCAGCTTTTTTTTTCTTTCTTAAATAAAATAAAAAGTTTTTACAATTACAAATTCAAAAATTAAACAATATAAATACTGTAGCAATAAATTAAAAATATTTAAAATAAAAAAAAAAAAAGTTTAATTAATTAAAATAATAAATAAATAAATAAAATAAATTCACAAAAGTGGGTACATGACACTGAGATGATATTAAATATTTGTTTGAGGTCGAGCACCTCCGTCCGCACAGATGGATGCTCAGAGGTTGACTACTGTGGAAACTTGGTGTGTTTGTAAGAAAGAGGGATACTACACTCTTTTTCTGGTTTCATTATTGTGGCTAACGAGGTGGAAACAGAGGACAGGATAGCAAGCAATCCAAACGAATAAAAATGGAATAAAACAGAGCAAATAAAATAAATAAAATACTCAAGAAAACAAGCTATAAAATTATTCCAACTCAACAAAAAACTATTTAAAATAAATAGACAATAAATAAACAAATTGTTATTATTTTGTAATAATTATATTTTTATTGTTATATTTCATTCATTCTTTTTTTTTTTTTTTTCTAAATCATTTTCGTGCAAAAAAAAATGCACCAGGATGTTCACAAATCATACTTATTACAATAGTCACAGTAATAATAATTATAAAAATTATTAATTCGTCAAATTTCTTTTTTGTTTTTTTTTTTTTTCAATTAAGGACAATTATTATTAATAGATAATTTACAAAATTAAAAATTAAAAAAAAAAAAAAAAACAAATTAACGTGTAAATCAAGTCAAAATTATATAATTTGTTTTTTTTTTTCTTTCTTTTCTCTCATACAATTGATTTTAGTTGTGATAAAATCAAACATGTAATTAGTTGTAAAACAAAAAAAAAAAAAAATGTTTTTTTTTGTTTTTTGTAAATGAGGTGTTGATTGGTAATGTACAGTTATAAATTAGTCGCAAAATTTAATAGAATTAACAGATACTGAATCAATTTGTCCACCTTTATAACTACCACGTTTTTTTTTAGTTTTTTCATGTCTAAATGATTTACCTCTGGTGTGTTTTAAATCCAAATTTGCTCTTTCACCCCAAGAACCTCTAGCTCCTCTCTGTATTATAATTAAACAATTAAAAAATATAATTATTATTAAATATATTTAAAATTATAACATTGAAATACTAATAGTGATGAAAATGTTGGTTTCAAATCCAGAGGTGTTTTTCTTATAGAGAAAGACATTTAACCAACAATTATTTATTTTCAAAAATGAACAAAAAAAAAAAAGAAAAAAAAAAAAGATCCTATGATTAATTAATTAATTAATTGATTGATAATTTTGTCTATTCGTCAAATGTAATTTTTTTGTTTTGTGGTGCTGCATCAATTGAGCCAATTGAATTTCTATTTCCATTGAATGAATTTCTGTTGTTAAAATTTCCACCTCCACGTTTGTCATTACCACCGAATGAACTTCTGTTATTATCAAATCCACCACGTCCACGTCCTCCACGTCCGCCACGGAAGCCACCACGATCACCACCACCACCACCACCATTGCGATCGCCAAAGCTTCCACGATCACCACCACCACCTCTACCACCAAATCCACCTCTTCCTCCACGTCCTCTACCACCAAAACCTCCACGATCACCACCTCCTCTACCACCAAAACCACCTCTTCCTCCACGTGAATTACCTCCACGTCCTCTCCTATTTCCACCATCATGTTTTTGAAAACAGTTTTCATCATCTTTAGCAGGCTGTAACAAAAATAACAGGTCAAAATACGCTTTAGTACAATCATGGAAGCTGATTATTATTTAACAATTATAAATAGGCAAAAGTATTTTTATTTATTATTAATTATTTGGTATTCATAACACCTTCAACAATATAATGCTATTATAAAAACAACATGGAATTAATATTTTCAACTTCCACTATGACCTGCGAATGACCTGCCATTTTTGAAACTGTAAATTTTAATTATTTATTTTTACCTTAGCTTCAAATGAATTATTACACAACTCAGCTTTTATTGGCTCGATCTCTTCATCCCTTACTCGTCGAAATGGCGAATTTTTTGGTGTTGACTATGAAAATATTTTTTTATGATTTTAATTTTGAATTTAAATAAATAAATACTTTTGCCTATTTTTTTTTTTTTTTCTTATAATTAAGGATTTGCCATAATTGATAAAAAAATAAAAAATGTTAAATAAAGATGGAGCATGATTTAGCTTACCTTGTCACCATTGAAGCCACCTTTTACAAAATTGTCATAATTATTTTTAGCAACTTTGTTTGGTGTTGCTTCAGCTGCAATTTCATCTGCATCCTCTTCACGTTTTCTTTTTTCAGCTGGTTTTGGTTTGGCTGGTTCTTCATCTTCATCGTCATCATCATCATCTGATGATGATGATTCTTCAGTTTTTTTAGCAACAGCAGCTTTAACTGGTGTTTTGGCTTTTGGTTTTTCTTCTTCATCACTATCATCAGATGAATCTTCACTTGATTCTTCTTTTTAGCTGCTACATTATTTGTTTTGCAACTGGTTTTTTAGCTGGTTTTTCTTCTTCATCAGATGAATCTTCACTTGATGATGAATCAGCTTTTTTAGCTGCTGGAGCAGCTGCTTTAGCTTTTTGTGGTGGTTTTGTAACATCTTCATCTTCTGAGTCACTTGAATCACTTGAGCTATCTTTTTTCTTGGCTGGTACAGCAGCTGGTTTTTTTTCTTCTTCATCAGATGAATCTTCACTTGATGATGATTCAGCTTTTTTAGCAACTGGTGCTTTTTTGGCTGGTGTAGCAGCTGGTTTTTTTGCTTCTTCTTCATCAGATGAATCTTCACTTGATGATTCAGCTTTTTTAGCAACTGGTGCTTTTTTAGCTGGTGTAGCAGCTGGTTTTTTAGCTTCTTCTTCATCAGATGAATCTTCACTTGATGATGATTCAGCTTTTTTAGCTGCTGGTGCAGCAGCAACTACTTTTTTAGCAGCTGGTTTTTTTTCTTCCTCTTCATCAGATGAATCTTCACTTGATGATGAATCTGCTTTTTTAGCAACAACTGCTGCTTTTTTAGCTGGTGCTGCAACTGCTTTTTGCTGCTGTGCAACTGGTTTTTTTTCTTCTTCTTCATCAGATGAATCTTCACTTGATGATTCAGCTTTTTTAGCAACAACTGGTGCTTTTTTGGCTGGAGCAGCAGCAACTACTTTTTTAGCAACTGGTTTTTTTGCTTCTTCTTCATCAGATGAATCGTCACTTGATGATGATTCAGCTTTTTTTGTTGGAACAACTTTAGCTGGTGTTGGTGCAGCTTTTGTTTTTTGTGCTGGTTTTTCATCTTCACTGCTATCATCAGAACTTGAATCTGACTTTTTACCATTTGCTTTAATTAATAACTTTTTTGGTGTTGTTTTTTGCCATTGTTGAAATATTTCTAATAATGTTGGTGAACCTTTTGGCAATGCTGGCTGTAATTAAAATAATCGAGCAATTAATTTTCAACTTGTTTAACAAAATAAAGTTTGGTTAGGATGACCACGAACACGTGAAGTATAAACAAAATTAAAATTAATTTTAATTAAATTATAAACATTATCAAACACATGATTTTATATTAATTAAATTGATAATTATTATTGTTGATAAAATTAACATGGTATTGCAGGTGTAAATGAGTATAAATGTAAATTATTAAACAATGAGTAAATATAATTTACACACGTGGGCAATGGCGATGCACCGGTGTTCATTTTTCATCGGTGATAATTTAATTAATTAAATATTGGTACTTACGGATTTTGTTTTAGTTTGAAATACTTTTGCTAATGAAGCATCAACTTTTAATAAACTATTGTGAATAAGTGCAGCAACTGTTAATTCGTCGGTGGATGCCATGATCAACGCGGGTAATTAAACTTATTTTTTTTTCTTTTTTTCACTTTTTTTTATTTTTGGAGCTCCGCGTGTGCTCGTGTGTGTGAATGGATGCTTGGTGATGTTTTTTTTTCTCTCTTTTTTTCTCCCTGCCGGGCGATGGTAGCGCACATAATTGTGAACCAAAATTGTCGGTAAAAAAGAATTCATTCTTGGTGATGACAAATGGCCGCTGTTTGAATTTGAATTTAATATTTTTTTACTTTTTCTTTGTGTGAATTAATTTATTTCTGTGTATATATATAGCTCCTGAGATTTTTTTATTCTAAATTGTTTAAAATTTTTTTCTTTATTACTGAGTAAATTTTCGAGACAATTTTTCTTTGCATTTATTAACTGAAAAAAAAAAAATTAAATTGAAATCGTGGAAATGACTATATATAGTGTTAATTGTCTTGTTAAATTTATAATTTTGGAAAAAAATATATTTCCCGTAATTTTGTGTGCGCAAATTATTGAGGAACTGTCCTTCTATTATCCTGTAAATTTTTAAATCAATTCTTCGAACTGTTTATTTTCTAGAAAATAAATAAGATTGGGATCGTGAAAATGACACAGTGCATACTTGGCTTATTAAATTTATATCTTCACAAAAAAAATATATTTCTCGAAACTTTTTATACCTAAATTATTTAAAATTTTTCTCTCTATTATCTTGTAAATTTTTAGAACAATTCTTCGAACCGTTTAATTACCAGAAAAAAAATAACATTGAAATCGAGAAAATATCATAATGCATAAAGTGGATTTGAATTGTTTAATTTTTAATTTTCAAAAAAATTATTCCACCCAGGATATTTTGTGCTTGAATTATTGAGAAACCTTCCCTCTATGATTTTGTAAATTTTTAAGACAATTCTTCGAACCGTTTAATTACTGGAAAAAAAATAACATCGAAATTCTTCGAAATAAATATCTAGCAAATGCGTCAGAAAAAAAACGAAAAAAAAAAAAATATGTCATGTTTTTAATTTAAATTCACCTTTCTAGATTAAATCGTAGAGCATAGAAATATTTTTTAGCATGAACTCTTATCTAAGAATATGATAATTAAATTATTTTTTTGTAGCTTATTGACATAATAATAAAAATATTATTTATTTTTCTGTTCAACAAGGGTACTCACTAGAATCATAGATCTATGTTTACAATTTGCAATATTTATTTTTTTTTACTGCTTCCAGGAATAATTTGGCTATTGATTTTATATATTTCAAGTGTACCACTGTTTTTATCGCTAGTCAAATCTAGAATCAATAGAAAAAATAATAAAACTATGTTAGCAATAAGTGCAGTTGCAATATTTTAAATAAATTAAATTAAATAATATATTCAATACTTATACGTATCTGCATGCAGGACAGAAACAAAGTCGTCACCAAGGATATTGTCAGTTGTCGGTCAAAGCTGAAAAAGAGAACATCTTGTGAAAATGAAATTAAAAGTTCGAATAAAATTATTTGTATTTATTATTTTTGTGTCATTGATTTCTGCAAATTTCATTAGTGATCATTTAAAAAATTTAACTAATGTAAATGGTCGAGTCGATGCAGCTATTGATACAATTAAATTTTGTTTTTCAAATGAGGCAAAACATGGAACAGTCTTTGTTGGTAGCGTTGAAAATTTTAACATTGATTTACTCATGAATTATGGACCAGTTATTATTTTTGACAATAAATCAATAACAGCTGATGATAAATTATTGAATAAAAATTACAAATTAAATATTTTCATTGTAACACTTGAGCCTGATTTTGAAATGAATATTCGACAATTGAAGAAATCACCATGGTGGAATCACGAAGGATTTTTTATCATCATTAACAATGGCTTATCTGCAAATACAACAAAGTGCAAGGGTGCTAGAAATATTTTACAAAAAGCTTGGAAAATGGATGTTTTACGAGGAATATTTATTTGTACTGGTGGTGAAAATAATCGTGTTAATTTTTACACATTTAATCCATTTACAAATAGAGCTGCACCTTTGTTTTGGAAAAAATCAAGATATGTTAAAAAAAAAAGTACAGAAGATGATTGGACTCTTTATCGCCGAGAATACAATCCAAGTAAGTAATAAATATAATTAATATATTTAATTGATAATTTTATACATACACTGTTTTTTTATTTTTAGAAATATTAAACTGCAAGTCTCTTGATTACGACAAAACTCGTCATTTGGATGGTTATCAAGGAATAAAAGCGGGTTTTCGTGGTATTTATGCACATGAAAAACACAAAGCATTAATTACATTTTTATATCAACAACTAAATGTAACATTATCATATATAAAAATGGACGATTTTTTAAATATCAATAGTCAAGGAATAGCAAACAGTGATATTGGAAATTTATTAGTCAACGGGTCAATTGATATGAGTTTTCGGATTCTACCAAGTGTCTACACGAGAGATTTTGTAATTTCCAGTATAATTTATTCGGCTGGTTATACTTTTATAAGTCAAGATCGAGGTAAAAAAAGTATGTTTGTTCAAATTTACGAATTATTTGGCTGGCGATTGATTTTGATTATGTTATTTTTTTCGGCTACAACTGTTTTTATGTTTAAAATTTGTATGAAAATGGATATTGATCTTGGAATTTTAGAAATAATTAGAATGTGGGGAAATGCAGGTTTTTTTAAACAACCAACTGATTCACCATCGAGAATTTATTTATTTGGTATTTTCCTTTTAGCTCTAATTTTATGTTCAGTTTTTCAAGGTAAAATTCTCGGTTTTCAATTAAATCCAAATTCAGAGAAAAATATTGATACCATGGACGATTTAATTGTACAATTTAAAAATTACAAAATTTATGGAATAAAAATCTCACTTAATTTTTTGGGATGAAAAGTTGACTGACCGATTTATATTAGTAAAAAATGTTGATTCTTGTGTTGAACACGTTATTAATGATTATCATCAAGTGTTTGTGTGTATGGAATGTTATTGTTGAGAGATAAAGCCTTACAATATCCACAATTGTATTTGACAAAAGAGCCATTTATTAAACTCTATGGAGTTTTGGCAATGCGAAAAAATTGGCCTCTCACAAAGCGTTTTAATAAAATTTTAAATAAAAATATTGAGCATGAAATAATGAAATATAAATTATTGCTCGTAAATAAAACACGAAATAATAATGGTACATCTGATGAACCAAGACCACTAAAACGTCAACATATATATTTTGCACTTAAATTTTTAGCAACAGGATTGACTGCTGGATTTTTTATTTTTATTGTTGAACTATTTTGGCATGACAGAACAAGATCAATCATTTCACAAATGTCAATTCGTCATTTTATTAGAAACATGAAAAGAAAGCTCAGAATTTATAAAGGCTCGCTTTAATTACTGTTTTGAATTATTATAATAAATATTATGAGTGACTTAATTAATATATTAATGCGTATTTAATTTTAGTGTGTATTAAAAAATTGTACATTCAATGTAATAATTAATTCACATATTAATTAATCATTTTGTTTATTAAAAGCACAAAAAAGAAAAAATAAATTGTGATTCTTTGTAGAATTGAATATCAGTAAAAAGTATTTTCATATAGTGATAACTTTTTTTCCTCTTGAAATATTTCTAATGAAAAAATTCACAATTCTTCTTTGTGTTCCTCTTCTAGAAAAAAAAATATAGGATTAAAATTGTAAAAATCACAAACCACAGCAACCTTTTGAGGGATAAAAAAAAAAAATATACCTATCATTTTTTCAATTAAAATTTATTTTTCACATTAAATCATAGACAGTAAATATTCCATTTTTTAGTATGATGTCTTATCTATTATAAGAAGATGATAATTAGATTTTTTTTTGTTTGTAAGTTATTGACATATAATAATAAAAATGATACTTATTTTTCTATTCAACAAGAGTTCTCACTAGAATCATAGATTTATGTTTATTATAAAGTAAAAATAATAAACAATTTGCAGTATTTATTTTTTTCCACTGGTTGTAGAAATAATTTCATTATTGATTTTATTTCAAGTGTTTTTATCACAAGTTGAATCTATGAAATAAATCTATGCTATAGCATAAGTATATAATAAAACTATTTCACTAAGTGCATTGGTAATTTTTTATATTAAAAATTAAATATTTAATAATTATACGTGTGCATGCAAGGCATAATGCAAATAAAGCCATTAGTAAAGACATTATTGTCAGTTGTCGGTCCAAGCTAAACATAAAAACACACAGTGAAAATGAAATTAAAAGTTCGAATAAAATTATTTGTATTTATTATTTTTGTGTCATTGATTTCTGCAAATTTCATTAGTGATCATTTAAAAAATTTAACTAATGTAAATGCTCGAGTTGATGCTGCAGCTATTGATACAATTAAATTTTGTTTTTCAAATGAGGCAAGATATGGAACAGTCTTTGTTGGTAGTGTTGAAAATTTTAACATTGATTTACTCATGAATTATGGACCAGTTATTGTTTTTGACAATGAATCAATGACAGCTGATAATGGATTATTGAATGAAAATTACAAATTAAATATTTTTATCGTGACACTTGAGCCTGATTTTGAAATTAATATTCGGCGATTGAAGAAATCAACATGGTGGAATCACGAAGGATTTTTTATCATCATTGACAATGGCCAGCTATCAAATACAACAAAGTGCAAGGATGCTGGAAATATTTTACAAAAAGCTTGGAAGGCGGATATTCTACGAGTAATATTTATTTGTACTGGTGGCGAAAATGATGGTGTTAATTTTTACACATTTAATCCATTCACAAATAGAGCTGCACCGTCTTTTTGGAATAAATCAAGATTATATGTACAAAATCAAACTGCAGAAGATCAATGGACTCTTTATCATCGACAATATAATCCAAGTGAGTTATTAATTATAATTAATTAATTAATTAATATATTTAATTGATAATTTTATACATATACACTGTTTTTTTATTTTTAGAATTATTAAACTGCAAGTCTCTTGATTACGACCGAACTCGTCATTTGGATGGTTATCGAGGAATAAGAGTGGGTTTTCGTGGCACTTATGATAATGAAGAACATAAAGCATTTATTGCATTTTTGTATGAAAAACTAAATGTAACAGTATCATATCTAAAAATGGACGAGCATTTAGATATCGATGGTCAAGGAGTAACAAACACCAAATTAGGAAATTTATTAGTCAACGGTTCAATTGATATAAGGCTACAATTACTACCAAGAGTTTACATGAGAGATATTGTAGCATCCGATATAATTTATTACACTGGTTTAAGTTTTATAAGTCAAGATCGAGGTAAAAAAAGTATGTTTGATCAAATTTACGAATTGTTTGGCTGGCGATTAATTTTGATTATGTTATTTTTTTCTGCAACAACTATTTTAATGTTTAAAATTTCTATGAAAATGAATGTTGATCTTGGAATGTTAGAAATTATTAGAATGTGGGGAAATGCAGGTTTTTTGAAACCTCCAACTGATTTACCATCTAGAATTTATTTATTTGGCATTTTTTTTCTAGCTCTAATTTTGTGCTCAGTTTTTCAAGGTAAAATTCTCGGTTTCCAATTAAATCCAAATTCAGAAAAAAATGTTGATACCATGGAAGATTTAATTGTAAAATTCAAGAATTACAAAATTTATGGAACAAAATTAATGCTCAATTTTTTGGATGAAAAATTGATTAACCGGTTTATACCGGTAAACAATTTTGACTCGTGTGTAGAACACGTTCTTAATGATTCATCATGTGTTTGTGTACATGCAATGTTAGTATTAAGATATAAAGCCTTACAATATCCACAATTGTATTTGGCAAAAGAGCCATTTGTTAAAATGTATGGAGTTTTAGCAATGCGAAAAAATTGGCCTCTAAAAAAGCGTGTTAATGATATTGTAAAAAAATATTTTGAGCATGAACTAATGAAATATAAATTATTGCTTGTGAATAAAATACGAAATAATAATGGTACATCTGATGAACCAAGACCACTAAAACGTGAACATATAAATTTTGCACTTAAATTTTTAGCAACAGGCTTGACTGTTGGATTTTTTATTTTTATTATTGAACTATTTTGGCATGACACAACAAGATCAATTATTTCACAAATGTCAATTCGTCATATTATCAAAAACATGAAAAGAAAGCTAAGAATATAAAAACATGCTTTATATGATATTAGCAATTATTATAATAAATATATACGCATGCGAGTGACTTAATCAATAGATCAATGCGTATTTAATTTTAGGGTGGATTTAAAATTGTATATTCAATGTAATAATTGATAAAAAGTATCACAGTAATAATTTTTTTTTTTTCTCTTTACATAAACTAATAAATGATATAAAAAATATTTATTTGTGTATTTGAAATCACTTATTTGTTTTTGCATGTTACTAAAAAAAATTAAATTATTTCATTCTGTTTTAAATATAAAATAGTTGCCAAGATATTTTGTCGTTGTATTTTCATTATTATTTATTTTATTATTATTAATGATTCATTAATTAAAAAATTGTAAATAGAAATTTGAAAAAAAAACAAACATCCCATTAAATAAACCAATTAGAATGTTTTAACAAATTTGTATATTTAAAAAATTTTTTTTATAATTATTATATTAAGTATGCTACATTTATTATTTACCCAAATAATTTTTTTTTTTTATTTTCATTCTTGTTGTTTGTTTGTTGGTTTTAATAATTACAAATTTCGTTGATCAGCATTATTTGAATTAGCATTATATCTTGTCCTTTATTTAATTCAGAAATACATGTCCATTGTCCTTCTGAATTTTCACGCCACAATGATACTTTATTATCACCACCACTAACTGCTAAAATTCCACCAGTCAATGACCAGCTTACATTCCATATAACATCATCAAATAATTGAAAATTTTTGAATAAAATAACACTTATCAAATTATTTCAAAAATGGTAATATAATAATTGTAAAAAAAAAAAAAAAAAAAAAGTATACCCAAATAATATTATATACTAAATAATTATTAATAATATTAATAATAAAAAAAAAAACATAACTTTATATTTAATAATATTTATAACTTCTTGAAGATCTCAAAATAAAATATAAGTATATAATAATTCTCTTTTTTTTTTTTTGTTCTTTTGGATGTATCTTCAGTTCTTCCATGGTGAAAATATTTCTCCGCGTTTTCTCCTGAATTTCTACGCAATTACTCCGCGATTACTCCGAATTTCTCCCAAATTGACCCATGCGGAGAAATGGGTGGAAAAATTGTCTCCTCATTGTTGATTTCGGAAGAATTTCTCTGCGATCAAATTATTTTTTAAATAATTAGCAAAAATCCAGCATTGATCTCATGTCAGAGTAATTTCTCCGGCATTGATCTTATACTCTTAGATTCCTATAAATATTGTTGATTCAGTTTATGAATATATAATGATGATCATGTTGAACCACTCATCACTGAGACAAATGACAATGAATCAGTAACACCATCAATTGATCCAAATAAACGTGTTGATCCAGATATTGATCAAGCTGAAGATTCGAATGATATTGATCGTCCAACTACAAATCCAACTAAAAAACCACCTCAAAAAAAAGAATTATTTGATAATGAATATTCATCAGCAAATGCTGACCGCAGGCTGAAAAAAACTACGCAACGTCAAAAAGAGTTGATACCAACAAAATTAAAATTGTAGATGATTGGAGAACTACAGCTGTTATAACAGTGTGTTATCTAAAAAATGCGCTTTAGATAATTCATAGCATGTATTGATATGCGGCATGCGACAAGAAAAATATTCAACTACAATGATGCTAAAGAGTTCCAATATACACTGGAAATATAAACAAATGATAACATCCCTGGTGAAAATAATTGTCCGAATAGATATGGTGAGATCCGTACAGATCTGCCGAGGTCTGAGAAATTTTGCTATAGTTCGGTTAGTACGCGTAGACCCAAAGAGACCTGTCTAGATACTTTTAGATCATGCAGTGTCGGGGATCTATAGCCTGATCTGGCAAAACAGATCAAACAAAATTTTTTCCGGGGGGACCTCGGTCCTTTTGGCCATAATCAGGTGGATCCATAAAATTAAAAATCTTCTCGGAATCCTAAAAGAACCATTCTCCTGTAAAATCTTTTTTCACATTTCTATGTATGTATTGTTATTGTTGTGGATGTGGTTGAGTTACGAAAAATATTTTGATGTGTTTTGAAGCATTAATTTGAAAAAATACAATTTTCAGGCTAAATAATTCATATAACAAAAATATACACTTACTATTTTAATTGACAATTTGTTTTGATGCCATTATTTTTTCTTTGTAATATGTTAATTATATTTTGGTGTTTACGTTTGTTTATGTTTGTTTACGTTTTTGTCACGTTTTTGTAATACATAGCAGTGCTGACATTACAATGAAATTCAATTCACTATGGTAAACCATACTATTTTTTGATAAACAATTGTAATTCTATTGAACGCACCCCAAATAGACCCCAAAAATTTTTTGTAAATTTATAGAATTTCTAAATGATTACTAAATTTATTAAAATTAACCCATAAAAATAAATTTAGTGGAAAAAATTTTCTAATAATAATTAATTGGAAAAATTTCTAAGAAGTAAAATTATTTTTTTCACATATGTGTTTTTCTCGCGGAAAAATATTTCCGAAAGTTCCTTAATCAATTGATTCGAGAAACGACAGAAAAATTTTCCTCGTGTTGATTTTATATATATATATAAAAACTCTGACACTTATTCTTAATTTTTATATCCAAAAGAAACTTATTTTTTTTCCTATTTAATAAACAAAATATGTGAAATAAAAAATATGAATAAAAAAAATTATGTGGTTATATCTTATGATAGTTTGTAAATTTGATTTTGTAATTTTGAAAGGTGGGTAGCATGTGCTAAGTTTTAAATTAAATTTATATACAATCAATGATGTACCATTTTGTCTTGATAAACAATTGAAATTTAAAATAAAAATAACTCACACGTATGAAAATAGGCTATCGTATTTTATTAGAAAACTTATAGCTTTTTTATCAGTGGCTATGTATACATATTTTATTCAAAGTGAATAGCGATTTGGCTCAATCGTGTATAGAATTCGTATAGAATTTGAGAGCTGTAACTTGCGCTAGTAGCAGTATGATCGCAGAGATGGCGCCATTGATAAATCTTGGTAGGAAAAAAAGGAAAAAATTTTTGGCCCTCTCCTTTTCAATAATATTAATTTTAAAATGAAAAAAAAAAAAAAAAGATTAAAAATTCATTCACAGAAAAAAAAGAGAGAGCGAGAAAGAGAGAAAAAAAAATTAGTTTAATTCCAATTTCAAACGCATTAGAAAAAATAAAAGAAATATGCGTCATTATGAAAACTGAAAACTAAAATTGATAGACATATAAAATCATATAAAATATAGGATATAATATAAAAATTGGATAATGGGATTGGTTGTGTTGGAAAGCATACTGTACAATTTATTCATCATTGAGTTGTTTTTTTTTAAAAAAAAATATTATTTTTTTTTCAAATTTATTTCACTAGCATAAATGAATTATGGAAATAATAATATAACTATTAAATAATTAAAAGTCAAAATGCAATAATTGGCCACACGCTCAAAGTCTAAAAAAAAAAAAACCCTTGCCTTTCTTGTGAAATTTCAATAGAAATTTTGATTGCTGATTATAAGAAAACAATATTATCGTATAAAGAATAAAAATATACCGACATTTTCTTGTATACTTTTTTTTTTAATTATCACGTTTTAATATATGAAAAATAAAAAACAAAATTTTCAAAGACATAATTTTTTTTTTTTTTTTTAATTGATGCCAGAAAAATCATTTTCAGAGAAAATACACAATCAACTTTTTTGAGACCGAGTGCGTGGCTAGTTATTGCATATAGATCGTTATTTTTTTGTTTGTACAAAAAAAAAATATAAATTTCACAAAATTGACCAAGATACTGAAATTGATTAACATTTTATACGTAATGCACAAAAATAAAAATATTTTTTTTTTTTTTAAATTAAAAATTTCGTTTTTGAAAATTATTAACAAACTTTCACGACTTTAAGCTCGTGACTATTCGAGACTGAATGATCCATGCACGCCGGAGACTAGAGTGGACTAAAGTTGTCTTACAGCACAGTGACTACTTTTTACCCCTCCCGCTGTCCAAAATGTATCTGTATAGACGACTGTGCATGTATTGAGAAAAAACAGGATCGTCCGACTAAAAAAAAAATGTAGGGTGCTACGTAGAATTTTATATAAATTTTTATCTGTGATGCAGGTGCCCCGGACGCATCCTCCTTGTATAAAATATTTGCCTGAACTCCCTTTAAGACTAAAGACAATAACCAAAAAAAAATTACTTCTGTTGATTAAATTATTGTTATAATTTATATATTCTAATCCTTACAACTTGACCCATTTAAAATTAATAATTATTACATTTACCTATAAAAATACAACAAGTGTTTTAAAAATAAAATCATAAAAATCATAGAATTTTTTTGATCTTTCTTATTTATCTTTTTAATCATATAAAAATTTTCATAATCAATTTATGCAATGAATAATTCACGAAAATACAGATATATATTTGCCAACAGAATTAATTTTTAATGGGGGAAAAATAAATTGTCTTAACAGCATGATATTTACAACCCCAGAGTACGAAAATCATATTTAACAAAAAATAAGAAAGTTGATGCTCATTGTTTGAAAATATTTTTCCCAAATTCAAGACAATTTGCACGCCTTCACTTTGACATGCAACTCAACTTTTCAATTTTATGGCTTTAAGAGTATTTGTTTTCCTCGAAAAAAATATACAAGGCTTCAACTTTACAGTCAAAAGCAAGCATATTGAAAAAATAAAAAAAAATAAAATAAATGCTGAGGTTCAAATGACCAAAGGACGATAGCAATAAAACTAAAATATATAGGCAACACTGTACAACAAAAAAAATTCAATGGAAAACATCTTAATTTTTGTTACAACATGTTTTCCATTTCGTTAGATGACCCTGGTATAACAAAAAAAATTGTTTAAAATATTTTTTTTTTTTTTTTTACTTTTGAAACACGTTTTGTACCGACCTGAAAATTTTAAATTTTATTTTATAATTTACTTCCAAGTAAATATTGCAAAATGAATATATTTTCAAGACTAAATAATAATATAATAAAAATTAATATAATAAAAAATTAAAAATTAATTGTTTAAAATAAATTATTATATTTCTAATATTTTGGTTTGAATGTTTTTACCTTACGTATTTTCGCCTCAGACATGGCAAAAGTACAAAGCCATAAGGTAACGGTAAAAAAGGCAGAGAATGGTCAAGAAAATCTTTGTAGCTGCAGCACTGTAGAGTGTATAGTTCTATTTGCCAATAGAATTAATTTTTAATGGGGGAAAAACATGTTGTTTTAACAGCAGGATATTTACAGCCTCAGAGTACAAAAAACATTTTGAAAAAAGATAAGACAGTCGATGCTCATTGTTTGAAAATATTTGTCGGTGGCTTAAGACAATTTGCACGCCTTCACTTCGGCATGCAACTCAACTTTTCAATTTTATGGCTTTAAGAGTATTTGTTATTCCTCGAAAAAAATATACAAGGCTTCAACTTTACAAGCATATTGAAAAAATAAAAAAAAATAAAATAAATGCTGAGGTTCAAATGACCAAAGGACGATAGCAATAAAACTAAAATATATAGGCAACACTGTACAACAAAAAAAAATTCAATGGAAAACATTTTAATTTTTGTTACAACATGTTTTCCATTTCGTTAGATGACCCTGGTATAACAAAAAAAATTGTTTAAAATATTTTCTTTTTTTTTTTTTACTTTTGAAACACGTTTTGTACCAACACGATAATTGTAAATTTTATTTTATAATTTACTTCCAAGTAAATATTGCAAAACGAAAATATTTTCAAGACTAAATAATAATTTAATAAATATTAATATAATAAAAAATTAAAAATTAATTGTTTAAAATAAATTATTATATTTTAAATATTTTAGTTTGAATGTTTTTACCTTACGTATTTTCACCTCAGACATGGCAAAAGTACCAATAGCCAAAAGGTAACGGTAAAAAAGGCAGAGAATGGTCAAGAAAATCTTTGTAGCTGCAGCACTGTAGAGTGTATTTGCCAACAGAATTAATTTTCAATAGGGGAAAAACTTGTTCTTTTAACAGCAGGATATTCACAAAAATCATATTGAAAAAAGATTAGACAGTCGATGCTCATTGTTTGAAAATATTTTTCCCAAATTTAAGACAATTTGCATGCCTTCACTTTGACATGCAACTCAACTTTTCAATTTTATGGCTTTCAGAGTATTTGTTATTCCTCGAAAAAAATATACAAGGATTCAACTTTACAAGCATATTGAAAAAATAAAAAAAATAAAATAAATGCTGAAGTTCAAATGACCAAAGGACGATAGCAATGAAACTAAAATATATAGGCAACACTGTACAACAAAAAAATTCAATGGAAAACATTTTAATTTTTGTTACAACATGTTTTCCATTTCGTTAGATGACCCTGGTATAACAAAAAAAATTGTTGAATTTTTTTTTTTTTTTCCCCTTTTGAAACACGTTTTGTACCAACACGATAATTGTAAATCTTATTTTATAATTTACTTCCAAGTAAATATCACAAAATGAAAATATTTTCAAGACTAAATAAAGAATAAAATATTAATATAACAAAAAATAAAAAAAAAATTATTTAAAATAAATTTTTATATTTTAAATATTTTAGTCCGAATTCTTGGTTGTGTACTTAGACGTTTTATTTTAAAATTACTTTTACATAAATTTGTGACTGTCTTTTTTATGATTACACTTGTTAAAATTTTAGTCTGCTTTTTAAATCGGTTTCTATACTTGCTATTAATTATTACAATAACGAGCTTTTTCCAGGAAAATTCATTTTTTCTTTAAATGTTTTTTTCTATTATTCTAATACCGTTGACAATACGTTGATAATAGTTTTTTTGGTGTCAGTGTATTTTATCTTTCTCTCATGTATAGACCTACACTGCAGTGTACAGCCGTGATTTTATATTCTCAGACTAGGATGAGAGAATACATAGAAGTGTACGATACAAAAGAGAAGGATACGATATTTACTAGACACTAAATCTCCGCTACCCCGAAATTTTTCATTCGCATTCGAGAGTCGACGTCGTTTTCACGTACGTGTTAGCAAAATAGAGCATTAATATTTGCGAGCTTAAATTCCATTTCATAAAATATGGATAATCGTGAGCGACCCTTAAATCGACTTGGTACGAGAAGACCACGAAGACCAAGAGGGCCAAGAGGACCATACAAAAAATATTTAGAACCTGGGAGTCAATTTTCTATTCCAAAATCTACTTTACGGAACTGGAAACTTAAACAAAATGCCTCTTACAGTGAAGACGACGAAGAACAGGATGAGGTAGGTTCTGAAATTAAATTTATTCGATTGACTTCTTTTAAATTCTCATATTTGATATATATATTCGAAATATATTAAAACTAATATAATATATTTGGGATGTACATATATATTTACGATTTATACAGTAGATAAAATAAATAATTAAATAATTATTAGATAATACTATTAAATAATAGATAAAATATATATATATATATATATGAATAAACTAGCAGAATGTGCTGAATAAATATTATTTTGATTGTAATTTTTAAGGTTGGAGAGAATCAACATACAATGGACTATTCTACATCCTGTTCTTCAAGTACAGAAAACTCTGATGAGTCTGAAAATGGGTTTATCAATGACAGAGATACAAATTGGGATATTGATGATATGTTTGCGTATGTAGAAAACGCTCCAATAGCTGATGTGAGAGACAATGTCAGCCTGCAGTCGGATGAAGAATTATCGAGTGAAGACGCTGCTAGTGTAGACGAAATCGATTTAGAGTCTGCAGAAGAAAACACCGACATTTACGGTGAAGACAGATTAGATGACGATGAATTCAATAATTCTGTAGATGAGGTAACAATGTAAAAATTATAATTTTTTTCAAACATCACTATATAATGTTTTTATTACAATTACTTATAATTATTATAATTTTTATCAAATGCTTTAGCCAGAATTTGTATATAATTTTCTTAGATTTATTTTAATTCCTATTGCTCAAATTATTCTTGGTGAGAAAAATATAAAACTTGAAAGGAAAAACGTTATATCTAAATATGATCATCAAAAAAAAATTTAGTTTTCTGGTCCACCGTGAGGCATTGAGTATTTTAATATTGTTTTAATTTTATTTCTTTCGGAGTGGATAATGTTTTCGAAAAACCATAAAGTTAAACATCGAAAAATAATAAATTTTATTATTTTTTATATTTTAAAGTAACCCAGAGAATAACGCAAGATATTTGAGATTTTTTAAATGTATATTATTTATATTTTGAGTACTAAATTTATACGTATACATATATTTTTTTTTTTTTCAAGTAACATATTGTCACCCAGTCAAAGTAATATAAACTAAACGCATAGTAAATTTTTATATTTTTTTTTGTAGTGATATATAGTCACTAATACAACGTAAGCTGAGTAGTTCGTTTCACACAAACAAAAACAAACTAACACAAGTGTAAACTGTGTGTCCTATTCTCATTTATTGTAGCAAATAGTTGAGTCCCCTTTTTGGCATTGAGTTACTCTCGACATGGTTAATTCTCAGTCATAAAATGTTTCTTAGAATTTTAGATTTAAAAAAATAAAAGACAAATAATAAAATAAATAACTCCATTATTTCTTATTTTTCATATCAAATACTTAATTAACTCGGTATAAAAATATTTTTTTAATTTTCAATTTTTTTACTATGCAACGAATTAATTATACTTTCAGGATCACTCGATATTTTTAAAGCTCGATAAACATCAGAGTGCCTGCTTTTTAATGGCATACGCTATGAGTTATCGACTTTCCGATTCTGCACTCGATGGGCTGATCGGACTACTAGATGGCCATTTTTCTACACCAATCTATGAATCAAAATATAAGTTTTTAAAAAATTTTCCAACACCCGAAATTGAAAAAATTTACTTTTGTTTACCCTGTGAATCTATTTTGGCATTTGGAGAAAATGAAAATATTATTTGTACTGGCAATAGTCCAGACTGTAAAAGAGAGTACGATAAAAAAACATTGAATGATAATGGATCGTATTTTGTGCACTTAAAACTTGAACCGCAGCTGAAAGAATTAATCCAAAGTCCTGATTACGAACACATGCGTTGGATAGCACTCGATGAATCTGATGTTATCAGTGGCTCTCATTACCGTTCGCTGCAAGACAGAAATATAATGAAAAAGCATGATATAAGCATTCAATTTAATACCGATGGAGTCTCGATTAGTAATACGTCAAAACGATCAATTTGGCCGATTCAAGTTCAAGTCAACGAGCTTCCGTATCACATACGACGAAAAAATATATTTTTATGTGGACTATGGTGTCACGAAAAGAAACCACCTATGAATATGTTTTTGCGTCTATTCGTAGATGAGTTAAACAAACTTGGAACAGTAGGACTTGATGCAACATTAAAAATATGTAATAAAAACGTATTGGTTAATATCAAAGTCCATACTATTCTGGCATCAGTGGACTCTGTTTGTCGTCCAACAATACAAAATATGAAGCAATATAACGGTAAATAAATTTTTTAAATATATTATTCACTACCACAGTAAAAAAATTCAGCAAAAAAATTTATTAAAATACAGTGATATACAAAATAGCGCGTACAATGACACTGGTCAGGACCTAGGTAAATTCAGATTCATGGCCTCCCATGGTTATCCCTATCAGTCACGTATTATTCTGTCAAGCTATATTATATAACGCGAATAATTTTTCTAATAATCAACGGTCTAATCTAACGTTCTAATAATCCTTGTATTATGAGCATACGATAGTTGATTTATTTTATAATATGACGAAAAAAAAATTTTTTAAATCGATGCATTTTTGAATGGTGGGGCTATTTGTTAAGATCCTTTTTTTTTAACAATTGCTTTTGTTGTTATTCCGAGCCGACCACGCGAGAATTGAGAGAAATGATTGAAATCGAATTTAAAAGTTCATGTCACCAATACTTTTACGGAGCGTGTAAATACAACAGCTGTGTGTGCGTGTGTGCGTCTACAGTCGGGTAGCGTTGGGTAACGTCGGGTCAAAATAAAACTATCTCTCTTTTTTATATATCTATCGCGGTTGCGCAGCAGAGTTTTGAGTGGGGACTCGTGAGAGGAAACGCGTTAATAAAAAAATATAAAACTTTAAAAACTAATTACGTGAAAACGGATGGTTAAAAAAAAAAAAATTATTAGACTTCCCCCCCCTAAAATAATATTCTCTACAACTTTTATATGGAACATTTTTATCTAATTCTAACAGGGATCGCAGAATCAATTATTTTATTTTTAATTAATTTTTTTTAACCCTTTTTCGGGGGGATAGAATTTTTTAAATATTTTTATCGAAATCGGGAGGTCGAAATACCCTTAAAATAATTTTGTCGTCAAAATCGGGTAAAATTTTTTAAAATGCCTATTTAAAACAGAAATGGCCTGGATCAAGACTATAAAATTGTATTTCAAATAAAATAAAAGAATTTCCAAGTTTGATGACTGACATTTTATTTTAAATAAATTTTGATATTTGAACTTATTTATACATTATATATACATTCATAGTTTACCATTTGATTGTTACTAATAATTATAAATATATTTTCTCTTTCATTAGGTAAATACGGATGTTCTCTATGTTTACATCCTGGAGAAATTGTAGAAGGCACAATAAATAATCGAATATATCCTGGAGGATTACGCGAATTAAGAAATCACTATTATCATTTGGCATGTGTAAAAGCCCTAACGAATTTAAGAGAAAAGATTATGAGAGGCGAAATAAATGATTTTCCAACTAATTCTCCGTTATCATTGAGAGGAGTTAAAGGACGTTCTATACTCATGGACCTGAAAAATTTTTCAATACCGGAAGACTGTCCACCTGATTACTTACATGCTGTTTTGGAAGGTGTAGTAAAACTAGTAGCTTTTCTTTGGTTTTGTCAAGAAAATTCTAGAGCAGCGTGGTATTTAGGACGTCATATCAAGGAAGTTAATAAGCGGTTGACATTAATACGACCGTGCTGCGAAATCCGTCGACACACAAGACCAATGAAAGAAAATTTAAAACATCTGACTGCTGCTGAATGGAAGTACTTTTTGTTGTATTATTCTTTACCGTGCGTTAAAGGGTTACTAATAGAAAAATATTATAAGCATTGGTTTTTGCTAGTCCTAAGCATCAATATTTTTTCTCTGAAGTATATATCTAATGAAAATTATGAGTTAGCCAGCAAAGCATTGGTTAAGTTTGTATTGGACTTCGAAGGTTTATACGGCAAAGAAAATATGCGGTACAATGTCCACCTTCTTCTACATTTACCAGCTAGTATAAAACGTCATGGAGCTGTTTGGAGTTGGAGTAATTTTCCTTATGAAACCTACAATGGTACTTTGGCTTCTTTATTTCATGGGACGCAAGCGATCCCTGATCAAATCGTAAAAATGTATTATAGATTACGATGCTTGAAGCGCAACGGTAATGTTTTTGCAAACTTTGATGGAAATGAAATGGCAAAAAAAAAATACTCTCAATTTTTAGAGCGTATCAATTATAAAGAAGATGACCTTTATGGAGAATGTTTAAAAGTTGATAAGCCTATCGAGAGATTTTTGACTGACACAGAAAAAAATATTTTAAACGATCTTTTTAGGGAGGATATCTTGAGTAGACGTATTAAATCGTATAAACGTTTCACTTATAAAAAAATATTATACCATGCATATGGATATCGCAGATCCATAAGAAGAATAAACTATATAGTACAGACAAAGCAAGGGTGTATTTTGAAAATTATGGATCTGTTATATATTCATGGTCAATATACTGTACTTGGAATCGAAATGCAGCGCTTGCAGAACGACCGTCTTTGCAAATATAATTCTTTGACATCTGATAAACTTTGCACTGTGGTAGTTGAAACAATGTTTCTAGCGAGGTGTTCGTTAGATGATATAATCCATAAATGCGTTTTAATCCCATACTTTCAAGATAACGATGAGAATAAATATTATGTTTTCCCATTGGTAAACCAAATTGAACGAGACTAAAAATATATAACAGCTCATATTTGACTATAAAAATTACTATTGTTTAGTGTCATCAAAATGTATGTATACACATTCAAAAATTAAACTAAAATACAGCTATTATTTTCTTTATAAAAGGACAATATATATCTATCTACATATAAATATATGTAGAGGAACTGCAAGCTGTAAAGCTGTAGCTGTCGAATATGTATATCTATATTTCTTTTTTTTGCTGTCCTTCGTAATTCAAACGAAACTCAATAATAATAACTAAAATAAAATTGTATTTAATTAAAATGAAACAATTTGCAAGTTTGAAAACTCTACTTTACTATACAATTGGAAAAAAAACGAAATTTTTTAATAATTACTAGACGATTATATTCAACTATAAATATATTGTTAAAATAATATTTTTAATATTCCAATGGGAAATTTTTTTTTTCATCAAATAAAATGTTGTCTAAAAAATAATATTTTTAAAAACTATATTTTTATTGCCACCAAAATATTGTAAAATATTAATTTGTTGAATTGAAGGATTTTCGTTTTTCCAAATAAATTTTTAAATATACTAAGATACGCATGCAGGGGTCTGGGGAAAGAGTATATGAACGTCCCGTATAATCTGTACGGGCAAGCGGGGGGGATGGTGGAAGAATACACGGACGAGCATTTACTTTTAAATGTACAAGTTTGTGAGAAAATTTTTTTCTTCTCTCCGATGATCACTTTCTGTTCTATTCCTAAACAAGGATAAGGATATAAAAGCAGTCAGACATAATATCACTTCGTAAGAGAGTGATGCCTATATTTTAGGCATTGTAGGACTATACATGAGAGAGAGAGATAAAATCTACTGGCACCAAAAAAAACTGCAATGTTCTCAGTATTTTGAATTTTATTTCCATATTTATTTAAATAAAAAAATAAAAATTTCAATTGTTGATAAATTAAAAACTTTGGATTTTCTTGAAAGTGGCATCTTTTTTTCAATCAATAATAAAGATTAAAAAAGTTTTTAAAAGTAGACTAGTATATTAGAAAATGGGTTCGTTTACCTTTTGCAGAGATCGATTTCTATTCGATTCATAAAGAAGGATAAGTATAATACGACACAGAATGGGATGGAAAGAGATAAAATTTTCCTTTTCTAAGAGTTTCCCCTATCCTTTTTTAATATATCATTGTACTTTGCAGTATACATATACGTGTCAGCTTCATGGTTCATTATAAGTATACGAGCAAGGATCTTTAGCCATACAATTGTAAAAGAGTACACAGTGAAAGTCTATAGGTGAGAAAATACACTTGCATCAGAAAATATTATGATCTACATGGCGCTGAAATTGGCGTCTAAGCTAGCGTCCAGAAATTTAAAGTACAGGGAACATAGGGGTTTTCTTGGGCCCAGCCCTTAACTTTTATAATAAATTATTAATAAAAATAGAGCTATCCTCGTCATTTTTTTTTAAATCATTTTTCTAGGATCTAAGGTAGTTTAGGAAAAAAAATGGGAATTTTTGAAATGGTCAAAAGGGGGTAGGGGGTGGATTTTAACTATTTTTAATTTTTTTAACTATGATAGAGTTGAGGTTGGGTCATTATTTTTTTTTTATTAAATTGTCTAGGATCTAAGCTAGTTTAGGAAAAAAAATGGGAATTTTTGAAATGGTCAAAAAGGGGTAGGGGGTGGATTCTAATTATTTTTATTTTTTTTAACTATGATAGAGTTGAGGTTGGGTCGTAATTTTTTTTTTATTAAATTGTCTAGGATCTAAGCTAGTCTAGGAAAAAAAAGTAACGACCCAACCTCAACTCTATCATAGTTAAAAAAAATAAAAACAATTGAAATCCACCCCCTACCCCCTTTTGACCGTTTCAAAAATTCCCATTTTTTTTTCTAAACTGGCTTAGATCCTAGACAATTCAATAAAAAAAAAATAACGGCCCAACCTCAACTCTATCATAGTTAAAAAAATTATTTAGCCAAAAACCCCTGAATTTGTTCTCTTTAAATACGATATAACTTATTCCAGAGGGTTGTTTTGTTATATTTGTGACTTCTTTGGGATATTTTAATACTTAATTAATAATTTCTAATTAATTTTATTAAATTTTATATCATTTTTAATGATTTATTCAAGTTGAGGCCTTGGAACCCGAATCATCCCTGGATCAGAAGATTCGAGATGCTAGCTTAGACGCCAATTTCAGCGCCATATGATCTACGTATTTTAAATTTTATTTTGACATTTTTTATTTGAAAAATAAACAAAAAAAAAATGAATTTACAGAAATAATAAATAAATTTTTATTAAAAGTATCATATTAAAAACGCGAATAAAAAAATAAAAAAAAAATTAATACTCACAGACGTTTATATTCTTTAACTCGACAAGATAGCATATTAATTACCATTTAAAAGAAATAGATTAAAATCGTAGCAGGTGAATTGGCATATGTCAAAAAAATATAAATATTTATATTATATATTCATCAATTTTCTTGTAGCTTTTTTAAAAAAATTTTTTTTTAATTTTTAATATTTACTTGTAAGCACATATTAATCATATATTAAGTTTTTTTAAATTAGATTTTTATTACAAATTAGAAGGAAAATAGTACGTTGACTCGATAGATTTGTCATCGGAGAATTATACTTTATATATATATATATAAATACATTGTAAAAAAAATAAAAAAACACTTCTCTTATTCACAACTGGTACTCGGTCTCTATTACTCGGGTTAACGCACTAGTCAATAATAATTTATTCAAATTGATGATTTTTTTTTCAAATAATCATTTGATAATTATTAACATTTGATGGCTTTTACTGTTTATAGATAAAAAAATATTTATTTACAAATATTTTATGGATTATTAAATATTTGTTTTAAAAAATTTTCAATTTTTATGCATTTTTTTTTCTTTTCACAATATCAAAAAAAATATAATTTTTTGTATTTTGTTATTAATTTAGTATAAAGTAAAATAATTTTTTTTAATTAAAAAAAAATTATATCAAAATTGGAAACGCATTTATTAGAATGAAAAAAAATTTCTAAGATAAAAAAAAAAATAATTGTTGTGATTGAAAATTTAAATACATACTCGTTAATTATATTTTCAACTAATCGGAAAATACTATTGTCATACATCGATTCATATTTTTCCCTTGTGTGTTCGATTTTGCCCCACTTTCCCCTATACTTTTAAATATACACATATACTTCCACACATATACCTTTGAAATTTTCTACAAAGGAAGGGCATGAAAATAGAAGAAAATTTATTGTATAAGAGAACCACTCATGGACACAGCTATTCAGTCTAAAGTGGTCTTCAGCGGTCTTCAGTCAAGAGCCTTAAGCAGTAATCCTCCGCTCTTTGTTGTGTTACTTTTTTTTTTAAAACAATTAAATAAATATTACTGAAATATAAGGAAATATTTGACATTTTTTGTGAAACTGTTTTTTTTATTAATTTGACAACATGAGTAAAGATGAAATAGTGTATGTCTTAGTCCAAGACTATGGTGAAGAAACAGTTACTGTAGTTGATAAAAGGTTGATTATCGGAAACCCATCAATAGAAACATGCAAAGAATTTATAGATAATCAAACCCAACAAGTATTACGTTGGCCGACGAGTGAAAGTGAAAAAGATTTGGCCCAACTTGCTATCAATTACTTAGAAGTTGATCATACAAAATGTTACGTAATATTGTTAGGTGTAGGTACTAAAAAAGAAATGATAAAAAAAGAACATAAATATCTAACGAGCGAAGTTTCAGATAAAAATGAAAGAAAAGAGGTTTGTAAAAAGAATTTTGATGGTGACGATAGTGATAATGAGTGTCTTGACAATGGAAGTAAAGGTAAGAAAAGAAAAGGAGATCATTTAAAAGTGAGTGATATTGCTGGTTTCGAAAATAATGATAATCCACCGAAGAAAAATACAAAAGAAAAATTAAAGAAATCCAAAATGACATTCGATGATGCTGTGAGTGATGATACTATGAGCAACATGGGATTGCAGGAACAGATGGAAAAAATTGCAGTTGCCGTTGAAAAAAATGCCGATTTACTTGAAAAAATCATGCAAAAATTAAACGATCAAGAAGTTGAAAAAAAATCCGTTTTACTTGAAAAAATCATGCAAAAATTAAACGACCTAGAAGTTTCCATTCAACCACTGAGATCGAATAAAAGCTGTAACAAAATTTTTCCTACCACTACGATACCAACAACAACTAAAAACATTCAACAACTGGGATCAACTGAAAGCTGCAGCGAAAGTTTATCTACTACTACGAAAGCAACAACGGTTGACAAGATAATTGAGCCTTCTGTCAAGAGGCGAAAATTTTCGGTAATCATTTTTATGTCATTTATTAATATGTAATGAAGTACATCACAAAAGTTATAAATTTCCATTATCATAGTTTTAATATATATTTTTAATGAATACGTCTATAACGAATATATTATATAATAAAAATCGAATGCTTTTCCCGATAGAGAACCAAAGACAGTAATTGACCCATGCGGTGTGTACGAGTTACAAAGTAAGTTGCTTCGTTTTTATTAACAATTATACGTAAGACCCAGGGCATGACCTTTATTTCTTTTGCTTTCAGCTTTCATGTTCTCTACTTATCCATTCGATAAAAATTTCGTGCTAAAAGAGTTTGAGAAAGGAATACAACAGGCTTGTTCAAATGCAAACAAGAAAAACGCACCGAGTGCTGTGAAAGAGCAAGACCCCAAAAATCCAGACGAGTGAAATTTTAATAACCTTGAAAAAATAAAAAATATTTTGTAAGTTCAAAATATTGAATTTCCTATAAATTTAGAAAAATAAAAAACCATTTTTTAACAATGAAATAAAATAGTGAGTAAAATATTTAAAATATAGTAAATTATTTGAAATTATTTATTATTTTTTTTTTTTTAATATTAATATTTATTTTTTATTTAGTCTTGATAATATTTTTATTTTTTGATATTTACTTGCAAGTAAATTATAAAATAAAATTTACAATTATCGTGTTGGTACAAAACGTGTTTCAAAAGTGAAAAAAAAAAAAAAAAATTCAACAATTTTTTTTGTTATACCAGGGTCATCTAACGAAATGGAAAACATGTTGTAACAAAAATTAAAATGTTTTCCATTGAATTTTTTTTTGTTGTACAGTGTTGCCTATATATTTTAGTTTTATTGCTATCGTCCTTTGGTCATTTGAACCTCAGCATTTATTTTATTTTTTTTTATTTTTTCAATATGCTTGTAAAGTTGAAGCCTTGTATATTTTTTTCGAGGAATAACAAATACTCTTAAAGCCATAAAATTGAAAAGTTGAGTTGCATGCCGAAGTGAAGGCGTGCAAATTGTCTTAAGCCACCGACAAATATTTTCAAACAATGAGCATCGACTGTCTTATCTTTTTTCAAAATGTTTTTTGTACTCTGAGGCTGTAAATATCCTGCTGTTAAAACAACATGTTTTTCCCCCATTAAAAATTAATTCTATTGGCAAATACACTCTACAGTGCTGCAGCTACAAAGATTTTTCTTGACCATTCTCTGCCTTTTTTACCGTTACCTTATGGCTTTGTACTTTTGCCATGTCTGAGGCGAAAATACGTAAGGTAAAAACATTCAAACTAAAATATTAGAAATATAATAATTTATTTTAAACAATTAATTTTTAATTTTTTATTATATTAATTTTTATTATATTATTATTTAGTCTTGAAAATATATTCATTTTGCAATATTTACTTGGAAGTAAATTATAAAATAAAATTTAAAATTTTCAGGTCGGTACAAAACGTGTTTCAAAAGTAAAAAAAAAAAAAAAAATATTTTAAACAATTTTTTTTGTTATACCAGGGTCATCTAACGAAATGGAAAACATGTTGTAACAAAAATTAAGATGTTTTCCATTGAATTTTTTTTGTTGTACAGTGTTGCCTATATATTTTAGTTTTATTGCTATCGTCCTTTGGTCATTTGAACCTCAGCATTTATTTTATTTTTTTTTATTTTTTCAATATGCTTGCTTTTGACTGTAAAGTTGAAGCCTTGTATATTTTTTTCGAGGAAAACAAATACTTTTAAAGCCATAAAATTGAAAAGTTGAGTTGCATGTCAAAGTGAAGGCGTGCAAATTGTCTTGAATTTGGGAAAAATATTTTCAAACAATGAGCATCAACTTTCTTATTTTTTGTTAAATATGATTTTCGTACTCTGGGGTTGTAAATATCATGCTGTTAAGACAATTTATTTTTCCCCCATTAAAAATTAATTCTGTTGGCAAATATATATCTGTATTTTCGTGAATTATTCATTGCATAAATTGATTATGAAAATTTTTATATGATTAAAAAGATAAATAAGAAAGATCAAAAAAATTCTATGATTTTTATGATTTTATTTTTAAAACACTTGTTGTATTTTTATAGGTAAATGTAATAATTATTAATTTTAAATGGGTCAAGTTGTAAGGATTAGAATATATAAATTATAACAATAATTTAATCAACAGAAGTAATTTTTTTTTGGTTATTGTCTTTAGTCTTAAAGGGAGTTCAGGCAAATATTTTATACAAGGAGGATGCGTCCGGGGCACCTGCATCACAGATAAAAATTTATATAAAATTCTACGTAGCACCCTACATTTTTTTTTTAGTCGGACGATCCTGTTTTTTCTCAATACATGCACAGTCGTCTATACAGATACATTTTGGACAGCGGGAGGGGTAAAAAGTAGTCCTTGTGCTGTAAGACAACTTTAGTCCACTCTAGTCTCCGGCGTGCATGGATCTTTCAGTCTCGAATAGTCACGAGCTTAAAGTCGTGAAAGTTTGTTAATAATTTTCAAAAACGAAATTTTTAATTTAAAAAAAAAAAAAATATTTTTATTTTTGTGCATTACGTATAAAATGTTAATCAATTTCAGTATCTTGGTCAATTTTGTGAAATTTATATTTTTTTTTTGTACAAACAAAAAACTAACGATCTAAATGCAATAACTAGCCACGCACTCGGTCTCAAAAAAGTTGATTGTGTATTTTCTCTGAAAATGATTTTTCTGGCATCAATTAAAAAAAAAAAAAAAAATTATGTCTTTGAAAATTTTGTTTTTTATTTTTCATATATTAAAACGTGATAATTAAAAAAAAAAGTATACAAGAAAATGTCGGTATATTTTTATTCTCTATACGATAATATTGTTTTCTTATAATCAGCAATCAAAATTTCTATTGATATTTCACAAGAAAGGCAAGGGTTTTTTTTTTTTTAGACTTTGAGCGTGTGGCCAATTATTGCATTTCGACTTTTAATTATTTAATAGTTATATTATTATTTCCATAATTCATTTATGCTAGTGAAATAAATTTGAAAAAAAAATAATATTTTTTTTTAAAAAAAAACAACTCAATGATGAATAAATTGTACAGTATGCTTTCCAACACAACCAATCCCATTATCCAATTTTTATATTATATCCTATATTTTATATGATTTTATATGTCTATCAATTTTAGTTTTCAGTTTTCATAATGACGCATATTTCTTTTATTTTTTCTAATGCGTTTGAAATTGGAATTAAACTAATTTTTTTTTCTCTCTTTCTCGCTCTCTCTTTTTTTTCTGTGCATGAATTTTTAATCTTTTTTTTTTTTTTTTCATTTTAAAATTAATATTATTGAAAAGGAGAGGGCCAAAAATTTTTTCCTTTTTTTCCTACCAAGATTTATCAATGGCGCCATCTCTGCGATCATACTGCTACTAGCGCAAGTTACAGCTCTCAAATTCTATACGAATTCTATACACGATTGAGCCAAATCGCTATTCACTTTGAATAAAATATGTATACATAGCCACTGATAAAAAAGCTATAAGTTTTCTAATAAAATACGATAGCCTATTTTCATACGTGGTACAGCAGGGAAAAAAATATTAATTTTATGAACTTTATGATCATTTACGTAAGCTCCTGTTGAAATGTTGCACCCGATTCTCAATGTATTCATTTTTAAAATAGTAATGGTGATTTTGATTTCTTAACCTTAAAATGTGCTATGCAACTCGTAATTGTTACTATATACAAAATGGTAGAAGTTATTAGGTCTGTAGTTAGTTTCACTATGCTAGCATGAAAGAAGAAGGGAATAAAAGAGAATAAATATATATAGACATTTTCGATTCTTCTACTGTTTTATACCTGAATGGCAATTTGGGTAAACGATCGGAGTTCAAATCCAGAAACCTGGGTTCGAATTCCGAGTTAGGTCAAGAAATAGCCAAGTTACGAAACATGTATAAGCATAATAATAATTATTATAAATAATTTAAAGTTATTTTTTAAATAAACAAATAATTCTGTTTTTTTTTATCGAAAATACAAATAGAATATAATGAAATGTACTATTGAACATCGTAAATCTTACCATGCAACATAGTAGATTTAACGAACGCTAGACTTGACTATGCAACATAGTACTTCTTAACAAGATACATCGTATCTTCTCCAATTGGAACATTGTAAACTATACTAGGATAAAAAATTTTACTATGTGCATAGTACATGTTATTATTTTTTTGAAAACGTCCCCGAGTACCAGAAAAAATAGTAAAAATAATTCTTTTTTTATAGTAAAACTAATTATTTTTTGATGTGTAAACATCTTTAGGCGCGGGTTGGGTATGGAGTAAAAAGAAAAAAATTGAGTTTAGACGTCAGATCCGGTAACGGATCTGGGCAGGACTCCATTCTCTGTCAGTCTACATTGCGCAATGCAGCGCCATCGGTCGGTAACCGTTACCATCAGGCGTTCTGTAGTATAGATGAATTTAAATGCGAGTATTTATATATTTATTTATTTATTGATATATATATTTCGTTGTTTATATTAATATACAAGTATTTTATTTGTTTATTGGTTATGCCCCATTTGTTAGGCGAAGTAAAGTTCATATTGTACATATATATGTATACATGCATATGCAAGTATTTTACATTTACATTAATTTACAAGATTAATATTGTAAGATTAGTATATTAATATACTATTGTTTATATAAAATAATATTTCCTAAACTTGAAACAAAATATTGAATTATTATGCAATAATGACTAATTTCATGTTTTAAAAAAACAGAAATAGACATTGATGTGTTAGTTTGAAAAAGAAAATTATTATTGTAATTGTATAATAATTTTACAATATAATTTATTTGTACTTTTTTAATCGGAGTAAAGAAAAAATTGTATACTTGATATATATATATATATATATTTATAATTATTAAGTTTATTATAGTGAATTAAAAAAAGGTACTTTTTAGTTTAAATATAATTTTTCATTTAAACTAAAAAGTACCTTTTGAAGTGAAACTTCTTTAGAATGGGTAGTTAAAAAAAAAAACAAAAGATGGGTGCAACGAAAGTAACGCAATGAAGGTAGTCACTTATAATTAATTTTATTATTTTATTATTTCCTTAACTACGATAGATTGAATTATCTGATTGAACATCAGACAAATATACAGGTAAGCAATACTTCTCTTTTAATGTCAATTATTTCAATTGAAACATTATAGATTCAATTAAAAATAATTATTCATCACAATTAATGAGAGATAAATTGAAACCATCAAAAAAAAATTAATCAATAAGTTAAATATAATGAGAAAACAATGTCCACAAACACAAGAATATACTGGACCATTTCCATCACCAATATCATTAGCAATACCAAAAAAACTAAATGCTTTACATCAAAAATATTGTGCAGCATTAGAAAAATACATTAGCTGGTTATTGACTATCAGATCCATATTGATCGCCAAGATTACGTGAATTGATTGAAAAACTTATGGGTTCATTTCGTGAACTAAGTTTACAATTTCTTGAGCTACAAAAAGTTATATTAACAATACCTAGTAGTATTCCAATATCAGTTGAAAAAAAATACGTAAATTATTAACACTTTATGAAAGAAAGTGTTCACAAAATAAAAATGAGCTAATATTACGTAGTATTAGACGTGTTACATTCACTGCATTACAAAAACGTCAATTTCGAAAATACTTTACATTTCGTCGAAAAAATGGTTTTATTGAGGATAAAATATATCGTCATTTAGAACCAGGCTGTGCATTTTAACCTAAATTAAATCGTATGAAAGGATATGATCTTGAAGCATTACCAACGTCTTGATGTATCTGAAAATGATATATGTATAGGGAAAATATCGACACTTTCATCCTGATAAAAATCTTGATGATCCTCAAGTGACTGAGAGGACACAATATTCTTTAAATATTTATCAAAGTTTATAGCAATATTTCTCAAATGGTAATTTTTTTTTTTTTAATAACAACAAATTAATAACAATTAATAACAAATTTTATAATATAAATGTTATATTGATTTTCGATATCAGTTGAAGAACAAAAACAGCAACAACAGCAGCAGCAATAACAATAACAACAACAACAACAATGACGACGACAATATCATGATTTATATGACCCATTATAGATGTTTGCGCCAGGATGTCGACTGTATAAAGGGATGAAATAAATGTGACAGGATAAATTGTGGTTAAATAACAGTGTTTATTTAATAGGAAAAAATATATACAAAAGGGTGATATTACTCAATAAATATACTCTGCAAAAGGTTGTATACCTTTTGCCCAACGTGAAAAACAACTCAAAAGTATTATACTCGGTGTGTATCACTGGGTAGAAATGGATGAAAAAATATGGTGTGTATTGTAGAATAACCAAAACGCAAGTGACTCCAGACCGCTGCTTGGAGGCTTGCTTGATGTTGAACTCGAAGTTGGCCGGAGATCCTCGATGATGAACGAGAGACTCGAATAGTTACGGCAACGTACGGTGTAAGCCGAGCGTTGTTGTGACGACATGAGAGTTTCTCTAGTGTGCGCTGATTGGCCAGTGAATAACAGAGATGCGCAGTGGTTACTGGTCATTTCTGTGACGACACACATTAGAGGAGCTCGCGTGAGCAATAGACGATGATTCCGATGTTAACATAACTTATGATACTTTTCATCAACAACGACAAGAACAATAACAACAGCAAAACCATGATTTGTATGATTCTTTCGAGTCTGATGTCGAAATTATTTATTATTCATTTCATTATCATAAACAACAACAATAAAAACGATGACAATTTAATATTAGAATTAATTCAAATTATTAGTTTTTTATGGTTATTCTCCATTTAATATTATATTTCCAAGTTATGTTAATGAAAAAACAGGTTGTGTTCAATTGAAAAAAAAAAAAATGGTCTATTACTATAATCATGTTTTGTTAATATAAATATTTACAAAAGAATATTATGCTGTTTCATTTATAATGTATTAATTAAACTTTTTTCCAGATATTTTTCAAAATGTTTTTACGTCAATAGTTTAATTGAAGTTAATCAAAAAATTCTAATTTTTTTTAGTCGATTGTTTTTTTATTTACCCTGGTTACGATGCAAAAATCGAAATAGTTTTCCAGATATTTTTCGAGATTCATAATTAATGAAGAATAAATAAACGAATTAGTTAACTCGAAAGGAAATCAAAAAAGATTGCTAGTTTAAAATATAATAATGCAACGAGGAATTCTTCAATCACTCTTTGTTGAAATTACTAAAGAAGTTTCACTTTCCTGTGCGTACAATAACACACACACACATTTTTTTTTTTTAATAAGTATAATATATTACGTATAAAAAAACACAGTGATATTTAAAGTTTCAATATCGATATTATGAGGATCTAACTATGTATTATATTTCATCTGTCGATATTTATTAATTTCCAATTATTCAAGTTCGTTTAACATACTAAATGTGAAATAGTGTTTGTAGAATATAATTTGGGAACTGAACTATCGAGGTGCTGTAATGTATAGGTACACGGCGTATAAAAGTGACGACGTATTAATATAAAAAAAAATCGAAAAATATTAATGAAACAAATACAAATCTATTAAATCGACACTTTCAGAGGATATTATCATATTCCAGACAACATGTTTTTTTATTCAGTTTTTATAAAAAATTAGAGAAAAATACGGAAAAAATTCCTACACATGCGCAAAGTCGTTAAAAATTGAGTTGAAGTATGTAAAGAAACGGTTATTTATCGGTTATACATCGTATAGTTATTAAAATAACGATTAATTATAAAATTTATTAATATCGATCAATAAAGCTCGTCAAGGAGAAAAAGATGTTTCGATAAAAATTTAGATAATAATTTATAAATTTCAATATATATATTTCTTTTGCAAATATAATAATGGCAGTCGATAAAACTCGTTGACTAAAAAAGAAAGTCACAATAAAAATTTCGATATATTAATTTTTTTTTTTTTTTTTAAACCGCTAGATTTTTAACTGAGCCACTAGATTTTTTACTTAGCCGCTAGACTTTTTACTTAGTCTCCGTTATAGCCAAATATATTTTTATCAGCTTAATTTTCCCCTCAGCTACATCTTTTCCTTAGCTAGATTTTTTACTTAGCCACTTAATCTTTTTTTTAGTCCCAATTATAACTAAACACACAATATTCACATAATTTTACCAGCTTAATTATACCCTTAGCTACATCTTTTCCTTAGCTAAATTTTCCCTTAGCTATATTTTTTACTTAGTCTCAATTACAGCCAAACAAACAATACCTACATATTTTTACCAGCCGTTCGGAATATATTAAAAAATTTTATTTGAACTTTTTTTTCTACTTCATGTACAATCAATCGTTATTATAAAATTAGGAACAAAAAATCGATATATCGAAATCCTAGAATCATTGATTATTGAAAATTACTGAACAACAATAATTGTATGAAAATGGAAAAAAATGAAATAAAAACAAACAATATTTTTATAAATGAATGAAAAAAATTTGTTTAAATGTGTACTTATTATTATTGTATTCAATTACAACAACACGCCGAAGATGTTTACACATAATAAACCCGCGAGTCTAGATGACTCACAAAATTTTTTTTTACAGTGTAGGCTTGTCGTAAGGCAATGTAGTGAGTGTGAGTCCACCTTCAGAAAAAATAATCCATATAGAGTCAATTATACCTACTGGGATATCTTTGGCTTTATCAATTGATGATTATAATTTTCCACAGCATCTAGACAAGATTAAAATATATTACTGTTAGTATGCACTCATGAAAGAATGGTAGTTAAGGAAAGGATGTGGCCGCATGTTAATTTATAAGAAATTAATTTAGCCAAATAAATTAACACGTAGGCAAAACCTTTTCCTAAGCTTATATTTTCCCTATAGCTTTTTATTAATTTAATAAAATAAAAAGCTATAGAAAAAAAAGTAGCTAAAGAAAGGATAAGGTTACAAGTTAATTTATAAAGAATTGTTTTCGCTAAATAAATTAACACGTAGGCAACATCTTTTTTTTAGCTGTTTTTTCCATAGTCTTTTAATTATTTTAATAGACAAAATGCTATGGGAAAAATAGTAGCTAAGGAAAGGATGTAGCCACATGTTAATTTTTCTAAGCATAATAAATTAACAAATTAATAATTAAAAAATAAAAGTAAAAAATTAAATTTTATTCTGATAATTTATTTTTTTATTTTAGTCATGATTATTTTTTTCCAAAACACCGGGTGACAGCAGAAAGACACTACAAACGAGGGACGTCGTCTCTCTTTTGTTCCGACTTTCTTACTTGTAACCCGCTGCTCCGGAAAAGAATAATCATAACTAAAATACTATTATAATATCATATCCAGTCCAATTTAAAGTTATATGTTTTTCGATGATTTTCGAATACTTTTTAATCTAGGTATTGTCAACTCTTTCAGTTTCCGTAACGTTCTTGTTCTTTACTCTATTTCTAGGTTCTATAAATTAATTATTAACGGTCAGACAAAATTCTTTTATTAATTCTGAAAAACCTTCAAGGAGCGAAATAACCTACAAAAATTGTTGAACAGAACCACAAAAAAGTAGCAAGATGTAAGTCCAATAAAATATGATGTGGACATTATCAAAATTTGTTTTACCAACTCCCAATTTTTGTGGTTCCTTGGACACAAAAATTACGGTTCTGTACAACAAAATCTATATTGGGCACGTAATAAAATCTATATAACTTCTTATAAAAATTCTGATAAAACAAACAAAATTTTTTTGAATAAAAATTGTTGTACAGTACTAATAAAACTTAGTTGATTTCAAATACAAATTCTTGTGAATCAAACATAATTACTTGTTTTTTTAATAAAATTTATCGTACAGTAACAATTAAATCTATTTAACTTTCAATGAAAATTTTTACGAAATAAACGAAATTTGTTTTATACCTATGTAATGTCCTGCGGTAAGCGCCGAACTTTTTTTATTTTGAGATAAATTGTATTTTATAAAATTATGTATTCAGGGTCCAATTAGATACCCCTAGCTCCATCTTATGAATTATAAGAGTAACTTAGTTCAATAATTAATGCACACACATTAATATCAAATTGATAGATTTAAATACGCAGGATTTATTGTCCTTTAATAACAATTAACGCGCATACATCAATAACAAATCAATGGTTTCAAATATTGGGAAATTATTTTAAATTTCTAGTAATTAGCACGCAGTCACTAATACTGAAAGACTTGGAATTTATTTAATTTCTTTACAGTAAAAATAAAAGCCATTAATTCAAACATCCAAATTTTTTTTACGTTGTCAAGTACGCATACATTAATGACAAATTATTTGGTTTAAATATTTAAGATTTAATTCCCTTATACAACGAATTTAACCATATATGGATAATAGCCAATCAAAATTAATCTTAAGAATTCATCCCCCCTTTTCAATAATTACTATACACACATTAACAATAAGTTAATTAATAAAAAAAAAAAAAAACAATTTATTCAACTTAAATATTTGAGGGATTAAAATTCCTTTGCGACAATAATTGTTATAAATAAATAATAATTTAATTTATTTAAATATTTGGGAATTAAAAGTCCTTTGTCAACAATAATTAGTACAAATTAATAATAATTTAATTAATTAAATATTTAGGGTAACGAAATAGACACAGGTAAAATTTAACCTTTTGAAATTTTAAATTATTTACAAAAAAAAAAACTTTTGTTTTTATTGGGATTCGAACCCACGTCTGAGTTGAAATTATTTCCTTTGCATTTAATAAGATACTTAAATCATCTATTGATACAAAATTAACATTGTTCTTACAAATTTTGAATTTAAATTTGATTAATTAAAATTTAACCTTTTGAAATTTTAAATTATTTAAAAAAAAAAAAAAAAAAAAAAAAAACTTTTGTTTTTATTGGGATTCGAACCCACGTCTGAGTTGAAATTATTTCCTTTGCATTTAATAAGATACTTAAATCATCTATTGATACAAAATTAATATTGTCCTTACAAATTTTAAATTTAAATTTGATTAATTAAAATTTAACCTTTTGAAATTTTGAATTATTTACAAAAAAAAAAAACTTTTGTTTTTAATGGGTTTCAAACCCACGTCTGAGTTGAAATTATTTCCTTTGCATTTAATAAGATCATCTATTGATACAAAATTAATATTGTTCTTACAAATTTTAAATTTAAATTTGATTAATTAAAATTTAACCTTTTGAAATTTTAAATTATTTACAAAAAAAAAAAAAAAACTTTTGTTTTTATTGGGATTCGAACCCACGTCTGAGTTGAAATTATTTCCTTTGCATTCAATAAGATACTTGAATCATCTATTGATACAAAATTAATATTGTCCTTACAAATTTTAAATTTAAATTTGATTAGTTAAAATTTAACCTTTTGAAATTTTAAATTATTTACAAAAAAAAAAACTTTTGTTTTTATTGGGATTCGAACCCACGTCTGAGTTGAAATTATTCCCTTTGCATTTGATAAGATCATCTATTGATACAAAATTAATATTGTTCTTACAAATTTTAAATTTAAATTTGATTAATTAAAATTTAACCTTTTGAAATTTTAAATTATTTACAAAAAAAAAAAAAACTTTTGTTTTTATTGGGATTCGAACCCACGTCTGAGTTGAAATTATTTCCTTTGCATTTAATAAGATCATCTATTGATACAAAATTAATATTGTTCTTACAAATTTTAAATTTAAATTTGATTAATTAAAATTTAACCTTTCAAAATTTTAAATTGTTTACAAAAAAAAAAAAAAAAAACTTTTGTTTTCATTGGGATTCGAACCCACGTCTGAGTCAAAATTATTTCCTTTGTATTTAATAAGATATTCAAATCGTCTATGGATACAGAATTAATATCATTCTTACAAATGTTTATTTTAAATTTAATTAATTAAAATTAAACCTTTTTGAATTTTTATTTATTTACAAAAAAAAAAATTTTTTTTTTGATTCTACTGAGATTCGAACTTACGCCTCAGTTGAAATTATTTCCTTTACAGTTAATAAGATATTCAAATCATCTATTGTTACAGAATGAATATTATTTCTTATAAATTTTAAATACAAACTTTAACCTTTTTAACTTTTTACCTATTTACAAAAGAATTTTTTTTCTTATTTTTGGATTTGAACATCCACATGAGGTTAATAATGTGAATTTGCCTCCTTTTGTATAAAAATTAATAAATTACCTATATCTTTCATGGACATAACATCAGTATTATTATTATAAACTATTGAAAATCAATTGTTCCAAATTTTGAATTCACTTACAAAGGAAAATAGATAAAGTTTTCCCTACTTGAATTTGAACGCTGGCATGCGTATAATAGTTTCAATATATCTACTTTTTATATAAAAAATTAATAAACTACTCATATCAGGCATTGATATAACATGAGTATTATTTTTATAAATCATTAAATTAAAATTTAACCTTTTCAAATGTTCTTTAAATGCATTTACAAAATTTTTTCTTTTCCCATACTTGATTTGAACGCTCGCACGCGTATAATAATTGAAATTGTTCCCTTTTTTATAAAATTTAATGAACTTCTCATTTTATTCATTGATATAAAATTAGTATTATTCCTATAAATTATTAAAGTGAAAGTTAACCTTTTCAAAAGTTTTCTAAATTTATTCACAAAAAAAAAAAGAAGTTTTCTTTTCCCATACTTTGATTTGATCGCAGGTACGCGTACAATAATTTGAATTTGTTTCCATTTCAATAAAATTTGACAGACTATTTTATATTAGTCTTTGATATAATATTAACATTATTTTGAATAAATTATTGAGTAAAATTTGTAATTTTTTTTTTTTTTACCAAAATTTTTTTTTCCCATACTTAGATTTGAGTCCACAAATGCATAAAATCAAATCGAACAAATTTATAATGTAACAATTAATTAAAATATGTATAAACAAAAAAGTTTTATTTAAAAAAATTAATTAAAAAAAAAAACTAAATTAAAAGAAGAAGCTCCTTGAGTAATTTAAATAAGAAATTTTGTTCTTTAAACTTATTTATATATATTTGGATTTAAACGTGCGACCGCACGAAAGGAAAATTAATTTAAACCGATAAATTGTAAAACGTGGAGATTCTTAACTTTCATTCTATAGTTGTGTTTTAAATATTGAAACATGACTGAAACTATTGTTTCACAAACGGCTTATATAGCTGATTTAGCCCATAAACTGTCAATTATTAATCAGGTAACTAGCCATATAAAAATATATACCGGAAACAATCATGAGTTTGATAGATTTCGGGGAGATTGCGAAGATGCACGTACTGCTATACCGGAAAGTTTGGAATCAGATTTAACGAAAGCTATTATGCGGAATAAAGTCGCTTGGAACGTCAAATCCCAATTTTTGCGTAGAAATTTCGACAAACTAGATGAACTCATCTTAGCTATTCAAAAGTTAAGCAAAATAACGAAAACAGAAGCTACCCTATTTGAAGAGCTACGTAATATGTGTCAGGGAAAGAACGAACCTGCTCAAAAGTTTATTAGAAGAATTGACTATAAAATCTCAGAAATAATTGACTCACATACTAGGCGAGAAGACAAGAATTTTAAACTTGAATGGTTTGTAAATGACGATATCAAGAGGATAACGTTAAAAGAAGGTTTAGCAGGTAGAATATCGGACTTTATCGATTGGAAACAAGACCTCGAATATATTAAGCGAGCAGTATTACTTAGGGAAGACGAACTCATGAGACGCGAGGTAACCCAAAAGTTTAACAATGATAATACCGAAAATGTTGATAGTAACAGAATTGTCCCAAAAAAAGAAGAAAAATTAAAACTCTTTTCACAAATTAAATCTCAATTCCGCCAATATACAGGGCATATAACAAAAAATTGTAATAAAAAACTTGAAGACAATTGGAGGTGGAAACAAAGGGATGAGTCCAACGAGTTTTGTCAAAACAAGTTTCATGAATCGGAAACCATTAATAAACAAATAAGTAAGAAAACCCTTGACGAAAGCGAAGAATTAAGTACGCTCACGAGGGCAAAAAGAGAAACAAGGTTTCATAAATTACTCAAAAATAACAAAACTTTAAATCATAGTATGTTTCAGGATAAATATTCCTCCATTACTTATGGACTAAATAAAGGTCATAAGGACGCTGATTATCCAAAACCTAACATCACTCCTACTTATGTGAATTTTTATAGACCAAATAAGGGTCACAAGGAGGCTGATTATTCGAAATCAGTTATCACTCCTACTTACCCAAATTATTATGGACCAAATAAGGGTCACAAGGATGTTGATTATTCAAGATCGGACCTTACTTCTAATTATTCAATTTTGAATAAAACGGAAAATGGCCACGACGATTTAGATGATCTGAAATCAGACATCATTAGTAATTATTTAAAATTTGATGTTCCACAAAACAGTCACACAAAATTTGACTATTTTAAACTGGACACCACAAATAATTATGCAAATTCGTATAAAAGTAGAAGTAATTTTATAAGAGTATAAACGTGTCGCTTGGCGTAAGGCTTTGCCTCCTTCAAGCTCACGCTTACTGTGGGGGGGAAGGTTTGCGATGATGGTCGATCTCAAAATTTATACTTCTTCTTACACTAGCCATCCAGTAGATAAAAGGTTATGATATTAATAATATTTTCTAATTTTTCAAGCGCTAATTATCCAGCATAAAGAAGCAGTAGTAAATCATGGAAAATTCCCAAGAACTGTAAGAATTCGAATGAGAATAACATTCTTAATAATCGTAAAGATACATATTAATAATTTGTAATATTTTAAATTGTTATAGAACAAATCCAGTTGAAAATAAGTTAAATTATATGATAAATTAAGAACGTGTACACGAAGGAATACAGCTGCAGTTAATAATAATCATAAATTTTTTTCTTTTATTATAGGGAAGGGACGTCCCAATAATCGAGCTCAATAATTACGAATGGAAATAAAACTATCATTGCATGAATAATCTATGAAATTAATAACATTTTCTTTTTCTCTCTCTCTTTTTCCAAAAAGAAAAAAGGTGGGCAAACTTACGCTTACTGTGGGGGTGAAAGATGAAGGGATAAAGTGTCTGACGAGACAACGGAGTCCTGGCTATCTTTAGAAAATATTTAAACAAGATGAAGGGATAAGACGTCTGACGAGACGACGAAATCCTGGCTATCTTGAGAGAATATTATGAAAAAAAAAAAAAAAAAAAAAAAAAACACGATGGCTGTTTACTATTAGAAATAATCTTTCTGATAAATTTTTTTTGTGGTCTCTCGAATAGTTGCTGCCTTCTTAGGAATGCAGTAACAACAAATATGAACGGTAATCAGGTTTGATAAACTCCCTGATCCTCGGGAAAAATTTTTTTTATATAAATAAATAAATAAGAAGTAGGTAAATAATAATGAAAATAGCCAAGAAAAAAATTGAACAATTAAAAAGAATAGTAGAATTACAAAGAAACTAAAACTTATTATTCGGAAATAATCGGACAGATAGGCAAAATATTAATATAAATTGATAACCGAATTAGAAACAAATAATACCAAATTGAAGAAATAAATAATCCCTGAATTATTTATCCCTTCAAGTGGGATAATATTACACAATAAAAAGCTTAAGCAAGTAGAAATAAGTATCGAGAAATCGTAATTCTAAAGACAAGAAATAGTCGATAAGTAGGACAATGGAATTCTTATATATGTTCAATGATAATCATCAGCATTAGCCTACAATTCATCAACCAACAAGAACGAGGTAACAACAAGATGACGTCAACAAAATACGTCAAGTGCTACCTTGTAACACAGGTACAATCGGTCGCAGACAACGATTTAACATATGCAGAGGGGAAGAATTTTCGAGTGAAAAAAAGATATCGTTAGGAAAAAAATACGATGTCATCCACAACCTAACTTGGTAGGCAAATAATCACGACAAGGTGGACATGCATTGTGTAAGCTATAAAAAGGTGGTGGCAAAATCTCACTGGGCAAATTTATGTATAAATTTGTGTATGAAAATAATGATTGGAGATTGGAATATAAGCCAAATCAAACATTAACTGTAGACTCTGTGGTGCTGATCATACTGCTAAATATGAACAACAGCTGCTAAATATAAAGCAAACCACAAATCAACCTAACAAAAAAAAAGTTACAAAAAGGTTATTACCCAGAGAGTAGGCCAACAACGTAGCAAATGCCTATCAATCCAATTTTGCTGGAACAGTTCAACTTGTAATCGTAAAATAGCCATCCAACAAGTCAAGGGCAAGAAAAAGTGGATCAACTCGTTACTATTCAACTGCCAAAGAATCACCAAGAAGAGCAATTCTAATCAATGTAAAATCTGCCCCATGGAATTCGTGACCTCTAACGAATTAATATAAAAAAAAAAAAAAAGAAAATAACTTCAAGAACGTCAAGAACTTCAAGATCTTCCAGAACTTCGAGAACTTCTAGATTCAACTATAGATACTAAGAAAAAATGTAACCTAGAATTAAGGTAAAATAGGGATGTAAATAATTACGGAATTGGGCGATAAGCCTTCCGTTTACGTACACTACGTTCCCTGAACGAAAGGTTTTACTGTGGGGGCGGTAAGCGCCGAACTTTTTTTATTTTGAGATGAATTGTATTTTATAAAATTATGTATTCAGGGTCCAATTAGATACCCCTAGCTCCATCTTATGAATTATAAGAGTAACATTTAAGGGAGCAAACGCATCCCCGAATACCCCCGACCTACCCTACGGTCAGCTTGTGCCATTGACCTAGGATATCGATCAGTTCACTGGGATCTCTGATCCTGTGACTACCAGCTCTAACTGCTTTAACTGCTCTAATAAGTGTTTTACAAAGTTTTAAAATAATTTTAAGAGTCACCAGCCGAAAACTGTAAGTTACATTTATCCAATATTTCATTGATTTATTTTGCTTAAATATTTTTAAGTATCTTTACGTAATATTTGGTTACGCAAATTATTAATTTAAACTCATTAAAATCATACTGGATATAACTGGTAATAAATTTAGACCGCATGGTCTAAGTTGTCTTGTTCTTTTAAATTAAATTCAAGTGCATACTTTTTGTGTTAAATTATTTAATCAAATAAATATTGAATAAAGTAAATTATAGTTGGCCGATTTAAGCAAGAATTCGCTTGTTAAAAATATTTAATTATTTTAAATATAACAATCAACGACCTCGTGGTCATGAATTTGGTCTTAACTACGACCTGTAAAGTATAGTAAAGCGTTTTATGTAATTATTAAACCAGACAAATGTAAAAGTGAACTTCGTTATAATTTTTATTGTAAATTTAGTGTTACACAAGTGCGTCAATTATCTCAAGGTCCACATCGGTCCAAATCTAAATATGTTATACTCGACATCGATACTATTGGTAAACTTGCGGTATTTTCATAATAAATTTACCATTTTATTTAACATTATATGTTTTGTGTTTGACTCAAGTTCTTATAAATTATTTGTGTTTAATTTGTGTACTACTCTCGCGTACTTTTCAGGTTCCTTTTTACCTCTCCCTACATTACGTAATTATTATCCCCTTCCTTTCTAATGTTCCTTCACTGGGCAGGATAAACAGGGTTAATTAAAATACATGTCTAGTTGGATTATTTTACAGGGCAATATTGATTGTCTAATAGATGATCCGGCTACGATATTTCACCTAAATAAAAATTAATAAACTCTTTTAATAAAAGAAAAGATTAATAATAATTAATTAACAAATAATACAATCTATGTGGCAAATCTTTTTCTTTATTTTTTTTATAAATCAAGTTTTACATTTTTTAGTTTTTAGCATAATACATTTGTTGTTATTTTTATTTCAACATACTTATTTTCGAATTACGTTCTACCACCAGTTTTTCATTATGAATCTATGCACTCTGAAAGCATGCACATTGTAGCTAATATTACAACCATATAATTGACAAAACAAAAAAAAATTTGTGTGTGTTAGCAGAACGCGCGAGGGAAGTGAAACTTCTTTCGCAGTTCGTCAAGATATTCGTAACGACTTTAATAATATTGACAATCAATCAATAAATGATGATATTATTGATGATATTAATAATAATGATAATGTTTGTAGTGTAGGGGTCTTTGATTTTCGGCGATTTTTTAAGTACTCGAGTACTGGATCGATTCATATCGAGTACAAGTATCCGATTCTTTTCAGAGCCGATTAATCGATTCACGATTCTTTTTCACCGAATATCGCCAAAAGAATCGGTCTTGTTTTTCTCCCTTACAAAGTGCATTGTTTTAGGTTTTATAAACCTGGGCCATCATTTGTATTTATTTTAAACTATTTTTTAATATAAAATAAGAAAAGAAAAAAAATTAGAAAGAAACAACAAAGTTCGTTGACACTTGATGATTGGGGATTGGCCTATGACAGTTCTCATATAAATAATAAATATTAATATTAAATAATAAATACTAATATAAATATGAATATCATTTAATATTTAATATTTAATGAATAATGATAATATTTAATTATTTATTATTAATATTTATAATATTCTCTTTTTTAACATCATATTTTTTATTCAATTTCATTCGTTTTTTTTTCTATTAATATTGTGTATACATAAAAAATAATGTATGATTAAAAAAATTAATAAAAAAATAATTATAAAAACACGATTTCTTAATCGATTCTTTATGAATCGAGTACTTTTTGTGGCGATATATCGGCTACCCGATTTTTACAAATTCGATTCTTGAAGATCGATTCCTTTTCTAAGAATCGAAGAACCCTATTATAGTATAAATGATGATATCAATATGATATTTATAATAACAATATCGATCATATTGCGATAATATCCAAACTATAAATATTGATAATATTATCAATATTATATCGTTATTGATAATATTATCAATATTATATCGTTATTGATATTATTATTATTATTAATACCATTGATATTATTAAAATTATTATCGTTATTATTATTATTATTTATACTATGAATATATATAAATGATAATAATAACAATAATTTCAATAATATAATCAATTATTAACAATCTTATTGATATTAGTAACAATATCTATAATAATAATATTTGAAATATAAATACTAATAATTACTAATATTTATATTTGAATATTATTAACAGTACTATTATTATTTTTATTATTATTATTAATATATATCGATATTAATAATATTAATATCAATGATTTTATTATTATCGATGATATATTATTGAAATTATTATTGTTATTATTATGCATACCATGAATCAATAAATATTAATAATATTATTAATAACAATTATTTCAATAATATTATACAGAATACAAATGTCAATAATAATTTTGATAACATTATAAATTAGGAATAGGAATTAGGAATTAGGAATGACTATAGTCATAATATAAATGATATTAATTATATTAATAATAACATTTATAATAATAATATTTGAAATATAAATACTAATAATTATCAATATTTATACTTGAATATTAATGTCAGTATTGATCTTATCATTATCAATATTCTATCGATATTATTATTATTATTAATATGATTCATACCATTGATATTATTACTAATATTATATTGATATTATTAATATCAATGATATTATTGAAATTATTGTTGTTATTTTTATTTATACTATCGTTATAGATATCAATAATATCATTATAAATAATAATAATTTCAATGATATTATAAAGAATAATAATATCAATTTAATAATAGTAATAATATCATTGGTATTCATTATATCCATAATAATAATATCGATATTAATAATAAAATTGTTATTGTATCTCTCGTAACATATTCATCTATGATGAATGTTTTTGGCTCATTTTGTTATTATGATACACACAGTTGACGCTGTCGCTCTTTATTAGAATCTTTAACGTGTGGAATATTTTTTTGCTGTAACTAAGTTCTCAACTCATTGACGTTTCAGCTTCAACTTGGGAGTTTTTCATACTTAAAATAAAATATTACATTTTTTTTCATAAATAATATTCTTTGATATACCTAAATATATATAGCAAGCCATGCAACAAGTGTTTTTTAAAAAAAAAACTCGACAGCATTGACTTTACACTTTTTTAAATAATTAATTTTATATTCATGACTAATTACTTCTAACTTTTTATCACATTGTACATGTAGATTCAAAAAGTTATAAATGAGATACATATTAAATAAAATAATTGTAACGAGATAGAGTTGGCATAACCCAAATTTGTGTTACTGCGTCTTTTGCTGCGCACATGGAGCCGATGACGCTCGAACTTATACGAGCGCCATCGGAGTAAATCTGAGAATCTACGGAAACACCAATGCTCCGTCTCTTCGGTCACTGGCCTCGGCACAAACCACTGGCAAAAGTTAATTGCAAAGAGAAATCAAGGTGATATTGAAATTTAGATATTAAAATTTCAAATATCATATTCATAACGTGCAAAATAGTACTTATTCAAGTAAGAATCATATTGTTAATAATACACACAAGCAAAGTGTTTCAATATAAAAAATCAATAATTAATATAATTCAAAGTTCTCCAATATCACCTGGTGCACATGGTGAAGCTATTGGTGAACAACATCATACATATTAATTATTAAACATCAATAAATTGTTAATCAATAATATTGAGAGCTAGAAAAATATCACCAACTGGTACTTATTGCTGATTGATCAACAGCAATAAGCAAATAATACAATCAATTGGCTTTTGGGAGTCGTGAAGGCAGCCTGGTAGCATCATCAACCTTGCATTACATCAGCCAACTCATATACGGCGTCACTTGGGGAATCACCATCAGCGTCATCAACAATATCAACTGGTATCTGTATGTGTGTGATTAGTGTGGAGGTATGAGTGTGAAACTGCGATATATCACCCTGGTAGAAATATTTTTTAGCGTTCGACATAGTTAAGTCGAATTCAAAGTCGACCCAATGTCGGCCGTATGTCGGTACAATGTCGAACTTGCCCGTTTGTCGTCGTTAAATCGAGGTTATGGTATTTGAAAAAAAAAAAATTCCTAGCATGGTTTTTATTAAAATGACATTATCGGCAGCGGTATTTTATTTATTATTGGATAAATGAACTACATGTACTTTATTTATTGAATAAATAAGTTGTATGTATTTTATTTATTTAAAAAATGAGATACATCAAAATTATTCTTTGAAAATGAAAATTTCCAAGAAAAGCTGCAGCTAAGGAAAAGATGTGGCTGAGGGAATACATTTGCCAAAAAAAATATATTTTCAAGCTACATTCATTCTTAGCCACATATCTTTTGGCTGCTGCTTTTCCTTGGACATTTTTATTTTTCAAAAATGAAAATTACATGTATTTTATTTATTTGATATAAATAAAAATCTCAAGGACAAGCAGTAGTAGGAAAAGATGTAGCTAAGGAATTACAGTTGCCAAAAAAATTATGTTTAAAGCTACATTATTTCCTTAGCCATATATTCTTAGCTACTGCTTTTCCTCTTGACATTTGTATTTAAAAAATAAATTCACATGTATTTTATTTATAAAATAAATAAAAATGTCCAAGGAATAGCAGTAGCTAAGCAAAAGATGTAGCTAAGGACTGAGGTTGCCAAAGAATTATGTTCTAATAAAATAATTCCTTAGTCACATTAATTCCTTAGCTTCATCTTTTCCTTAGCTACTGCTTTTACTTGGACATTTTTTATTTATTTTATAAATAAAATACATGTAAATTTATTTTTCAAAAATACAAATGTCCAAGAAAAAGCAGTAGCTAAGGAAAAGATGTAGCTAAGGAAAAGATGTAGCTAAGGAATTAATGTGACTAAGGAATTCTTTCCTTGAAACATAATTTTTTGGCAACATTAATTCCTTAGTTATTATAATTTATTACTGCTTTTCCTTGGACATATGTATTTTTAAAAAATAAATTCACATGTTTTTTTATATATAAAATAAATAAAAAATGTCCAAGGAAAAGCAGTAGCTAAGGAAAAGATGTAGCTAAGGAATTAATGTGACTAAGAAATTATTACCTTGAAACATAATTTTTTGGCAACATTAATTCCTTAGCTACTGCTTTTCCTTGGACATTTGTATTTTTAAAAAATAAATTCACATGTATTTTATTTATAAAATAAATAAAAAATGTCCAAGGAAAAGCAGTAGCTAAGGAAAAGATGTAGCTAAGGAATTAATGTGACTAAGAAATTATTACCTTGAAACATACTTATAATATTAATTTAGTTATTATATTACTTAGTTGTTGCTTTTCCTTGGACATTTTTTTATTTATTTTATATATAAAAACATGTGAATTTATTTTTAAAAAATACATATGTCCGGAAAGCAGTAGCTAAGGAATTAATGTGGTTATGAATTAATGTTGCCAAAAATATGTTTCAAGGAAAGAATTTCTAGTCACATTAATTCTTAGTTGTTATCTTCTTCTATTATATCTTTTTTCCTTAGCTACTGCTTTTCCTTGGACATTTGTATTTTTGAAAAATAAATTTACATGTATTTTATTTATAAAATAAATAAAAAATGTCCAAGTAAAAGCAGTAGCTAAGGAAAAGATGAAGCTAAGGAATTAATGTGACTAAGGAATTATTTCCTTAAAACATAATTCTTTGGCAACCTCAAATGTTTCTAAAAACTCTCTTCTGGATAATTGTGGACTAGCTGGTCTAACTGCACAGGTTACTAAAATAAAAATTTTTTTATAGAATTAATATTTTAAATTTGCAAATTTAGATACAATATTAAGATAATGAATAATTAAATAATATTTATAAAATCTACAATACTTTCAAAAATAACACTGGAAGCAATAATAACAAGCCATAAAATTGTTTTGTTAAATGCCATGTTACAAATTTATTTATTTAATATTCAGTAAAAAAAAAAATAAAATAGTTCAGTCTGAGAAAAATGTGACCACACTCGAGTAGAAAAAGATTAACACTGAAGAGGAAAATGGAGATTCAGGTTTTTTTCTTGTCCTTTTCGTCTGCAGTTTGATAGTTTTCTACAGTTCCATAAAAATTGAGAAGAAACCAGCTGATTTGGTAGGGATAGTTTTTATTTGGTTTTTTTTTTTTTTATTTTTAAAACATTATATTCGCTAAAATAGATAGTGTGCATTATGCACAAGCGTGATTTAGTAAATAATATTTAGCAATGATTGAATACAGGTGCAAAAAATAATAAACAAATAAATAAATACTCTTAAAAATATATTATTATAATAATGATTATACAAGTAAGAAAAATATGGAATAACAAATACACAAATTCGTCCACATTTTATGTAAATAAATAAAGAATGGCATGTATCAAAGGGTAATAACTACTATGTGTTTGTATGTGTTTTGATGATAATGAACCAACGCAATCAATATATATTATTCTTTTGTTTGTGTGTTTACATGAATTATATAAACATTTTGATTTTTA